>NW_024519652.1:1037793-1150875 GCF_017590135.1 Pyrgilauda ruficollis
GGCGGGGGGGAGGGTGCGTGTGTGGGGTGGAGGAGGAGGAGGAGGTGGCGGCGGCCGGAGGGGAGGCAGGGCGGGAAGCGGCTCCACAGTGCTGTGAGCGGCCGGGAGGATTCAGCGCCGCGCTCCGCCGGGCCGGGGCCACCTCCTTCCCACACTGCACCGCGCGCGCCCGCGGCGGGCACGGCCCTGCGCGTGCGCGCGCATGCGCGGGGTGTCGGGTGGGATCTGTGTGTGTTCCGCCGTGCGTGTGTCTCTGTCTGTCTGTTAACCGCGTGTGTGTATCTGTCTGTGTCTGTTAACCGCGCGTGTGTGTGTGTGTGTGTGTGTGTGTGTGTGTGTTAACCGCGCGTGTGTGCGCTACCCCGTGTGTGTGTGCGCTACCCCGTGTGTGTGTTAACCATGTGTGTCCATCACACCGTGTGTGCTGCCCTGTGTGTGTGGCTGTGTTACGCTGTCCAGGCATTATGCCGTGTGCGTGTTTCACCGTGTGTGTTAACGCCGCGCACACGGGCTATGCCGTGCGCGTTACCCTGTGTGTGTGTGTGTGTTACGGCATGTGCGTATTTGTTAACCACATGTGTCTGTCACGCCATGTGATACAGCTACCCTGTGTGTGTGGCTGTGTTACACCCCGTGTGCATGTTTCACCATGTGTGTTACATCGTGTGCATGGCCTATGCCATGTGCGTGTTACCCCGTGTGTGTTACGGCATGTGCATATTTGTTACACCGTGTGTGTAATGCCACGTCTGTGTTACAGCACGTGTGTGTGTTGTGCCGTACATGTGATGCCATGTGCTCGTGTGTGACACCAAGTGTGCGTGCACAAGTTACAGCATGCGTGTGTTACACCGTGGCCACTCCAAAACCCAGTGTGGGAGGGAGATCATAACATTTTTTGTACAGACAAGCACTTTTCTCTCCTCCACAGCTCTTTCTTCTTCAGTCCAACTTATTCATGTCAGCCTGGTCTTCCTGCTCTCTCCTGCCACATTATCCCTTTTTCTTCATTCATGTATTTGCAGCCCTACATAGTTTTCTCATCTGACCCCCGCTCTCCAAGCACAGTACCTCCCATTCCCCCATTAACTCCACAACTGGTTTCCCCCCTCTCTTTGCTCACAGCTCCTGGTTACCAGCCACAGGTCTCCAGCCAGCCAACCTCATTGTTACAGTTCTGATCATTTGTGGCTAAGTTTCCCTTAGTTTCCCTCCCTGAAGAAACTCACGGAGGGGTGAATGGAGCAGGGCAGGGTTGGTGTGCCTTCGCCTGGGGCTGCTTCCCATCTGTATATATGCTACACTCTGTCTGCTTTAAAACCAGGCATAGGGTGGACATGGAGGTCGTAGTGGTGTTCTGTTGTCTTATTTTCTTTTGTTTGTTACTCTGCAGCTTGATGGATGATCCCACACAGAATCACTGAATCAGTTATGTTGGAAAAGACTTCTACAATCATTGAGTCCAGCCTGTGAAGGATCATAACCTTGTCAACTAGACCAGAGCCCATCCAGGCTTTCCTTAAACATCTCCAGGGATGGTGACTCTACCACCTCCCTTGGCAGACCCTTCCAATATTTAATCACCTTTTCTGTGAAAATTCCTCTTAACGTACAACCTGAACTTCCCTTGCACAGCTTAAGACCCTGTCTTCTCATTCTGTTGCTGGTTGCCTGGGAGAAGAGGCTAATCCCCACCTGGGTAAACCTCCTTTCGGGTAGTTAAAGAAGTAATGGTAAAAGCCACAAGCTTTTCAAGTAATGAAATAATTTGATGGAGGTTGTTCTGGTCAGAAGACATTATTATGTAAAAATGAAATAAAGCTTAGAAAAAAAAAACAGGATACAGAAAACTGGATGGTAGGAAGTGGGTAAGGGCTTCCTCTCCAAATATGTCCAAAAGTAGGTAGAGTACCTGTGAAATTACAAATGCTGATGGCAAGTGAGGATTGTTTCAGGTGTAATACTGCTGTAGTTTTAAGAATTCAGCTGTGATACATCCTTTATGTATCTTCACATAAAAAGTTCTATTGTCCTGGAGATATGCTGGGCTGTAGGAACAATAATCCAAAGACACAAAATGGTCAAAAGTATAAGTTTTCAAAACAGTGCATAAAGGCAAAACAAAAAAACCCATACTTATTTGATTCCTTTTGAACTTCAAATATTTTAAGCTTTCTTTGTTTACTATGAGCAGGATTAAAGCTGTCTTTTACATGAGGAAGTCTTGTCATCAAGTGCTCCTGACCAATCATAACATCTGTTTATTTGGCATTAATTGTTTGCCTGAATTCTACCTTGGATATGTAGCTGAAGTAGTTTTGAGTAGTCATTTAAGCTAATGCTAAAGATAACTGGTGCACCCCATTGGTTTGACTTTACTTGGCAGTCACCAACATTCATGGACAGTGAAATGTATAAATTAGTTAATCAGATAAGTAATCTTTTTCAGGTCGTATAAGTGTTCATGCTGATACAAGGAAACACAAAAAAAAAGAGCAGGATCATTTTCAATTCTAGTAGTAGTATAGGAGCATGATTGCATAATGTTAGAGTGAATTTTAAAACACTGAAAATCTGTTTCAGTAGGAAAAAATTACTTCTTCTCACATTACTAATAAGAAAATTGTATGTTCTGCCCAATTATGAAAGACCTTTTCTCTTCCAAATTGCTTCACGAAACAGAACTACTGGCATGCTAAACTCCTTTTTGGGGCTCTGAGCAAGCCAGACCAGAATAGCAGTATTAAAATTAAATTAGCTATTGCACATATTTATGAGCTGCCACTTCTGACCAAAGTCTCTGTTGATATTGGTTGTATCATTTGAAGCACTATACAAGTATGTTATGGCTGTTACCTTCTAGATATGTGTATATTTGCATAGGAACTATCCAAATGAAATGAAATTAAAGCAAGGACTTGTTTATAAAGTGGACTTACTGAGGTCTGCTGGATGGTGGTTTTTATGTGGAGACTCATTCTTCAGTGCTTTATATGTAATGGAAAGAAAATAGACTTAATATTTTTCAAAACCCAGTAGTAATACTAGAAGCACTTTCTTTAAAAATAAAAATTAGTTTACATTACTACTTGGAAATTTCAAAAATTATCTTCTACTGTAGAATGCAGAAATCCCTGAAACTGTTCTTCCTGCACAGTAGCCTTTGAAGTGTACATATATATTTTAAATAATCCTCTTGATTATTCAAGTCTTATTCACAGTATGTTTCCAAGTGTGTCTATAGAACATTTAACAGGGATTATATACTGTATTAGTGTTGAACATACAATCTGTATTCTGATAAATTATTCTTAAAGGAATTTTGTGTGTTAGTGTTGCTTTTCTCTGTCTTCAAAGTTGTATCTTAAATACAGGATTTTCTTTCACATAATAGTGGGTATAAAATAATTTTTTCTGTTTGCTTCTGGAAATGGACTGTATGTCTCATTCCCCAGGTGGCAGTTGATATGCTTTAATTTTCTGAGAGTACTGTTAGTGTGACAGTGTACTCCTGCAGGTTTCGTACTATGAAAAATTTATTTGCAAGAGAATATCTAAAGTCTGAAATGCTTCCATGATTCTTTTTACTGCTACATTTGTCTTCCAAGCCTTACAGCCCTGTTGTTGGGCTAACCTGAGTGTGAGACCTAAATGGACATCAGGTTAATCCCACAGAGCTAGTTTTGTAGATTTGTATCCAGAAGTATCTATTCACAATAACTCTATGAACCCCAAGATACTTCTATCCAGAGGGTTCACAGAATCACAGAACCACTAGGTTGGAAGAGACCTTCAAGATGGAGTCCAACCCAGCCCTAACACCTCAACTAAACCATGGCATCAAGTGCCACATCCAGTCTTTTTTAAACACATCCAGGGGTGGTAACTCCACCTCCCTGGGCAGACCATTCCAGTACTTTATCACTCTGTAAAAAACTTTTTCCTAATATCCTACCTATATTTCCCTTGGCGCAGTTTAAGACTGTGTCCTCTCGTTCTGTCAGTTGTTGCTTGGAGAGAGAGACCAACCCCCACCTGACTGCAACCACCTTTCAGGAAAATGTAGAAAGCAATAAGGTCACCTCTGAGTCTCCTTTTCTCCAGGCTAAACACTCCAGGATCCTCCTTCCAGCTCTTCTGTGGATGGGTGTCACATTGGCCAGCTTCCAGTCATCTGGAACCTCACCAGTGAGCCAGGACTGTTGGTAAATGATGGAGAGCGGCTTTGCAGGCTCATCTGCCAGCTCCCTCATCACCCTGGGAGGGATCACATCTGGGCCCATGGATTTATGAACATCCAAGTGGCTCAGCTGTCTGATTGCCTCCTTCTGGATAACAGGGGGACCATTCTGCTCCCTGACACCATCTGCCAGCCCAGGAGGACAGCTGTCCTGAGGACAAGCTGTCTTCCCACTAAAGACTGAGGTAAAGAAGATGTTAAGCACTTCTTCCTTCTCCTCATCTGCAGTTACCGAGTTTCCTCCTGCATCCAGTAGAGAACAGAGGTTGGTCTTACCCTTTTGCCATTAATATATTTGTAAAAACATTTTTCATTATTCTTTACAAAAGTTGTCAAATTAAGTTCAAACTGAGCTTTGGCCTCCCTAATTTTTTTTTTCCTACATGCCGTAGCAACCCCCTTAAATACTTCCTGAGAGACCTGACCCTCCTTCCAAAGATGATACATCCTCTTTTTATTCCTGCTATTCTGAAGAACTGGGAGGCAAAGGTAGGGAATAAGCAAGTCTTGCAAGCAGTATGTGTCTGACCTCTAGGGACAGGTGAATCCAGGCTGAGTAAGCAGTACTAGTGACAAACATGCAACTTAACTCCCACCCTCAGTTACAGTAATGCAGCATCCCAGCTCCTCCCTTGAGGTTAGCTTTTTGCAAATTAAAGTTAACAATCTCTGTGATGATATTAAAAGGTTGTCAGACCAAATTTCCATTGCATTTTCCCTATTTCACTGGGATATTTTTTCTTTTTATGGTTCTGATTCAAAGAATGGTGATTTTCATAGGTGTTCTATCAGATCTTCAATATGAGGAAACCCAGACAGCCATTGTCTTTGCAGAACTGGACTTTGATGTGAAGATCTGCCCAAAAAACATGGTTTAGTGCACAGGCTGTCTGTATTCTTGCTTGTTCTACTTCTTACTCTCTTTACTCAGCTGTGTATTCTGGCCTACAGCTACTTCCCTGCTGCAGAGGGAAGAGGCCATCTAAATTCCAAGCAGCTGCTCTTAATTGAGGCTTCCACCTGAGCTGCTGCAGCTTCTGAAGTTCCAGCCAGCGCAGGATCACAGACTCCCCACCCCGTGCTGTGCTGCAGGTGTATGGTTACACCAAAATTAAGGAGCTAGGAGTGAGAGTCTGACTCCTCTTTTCCCTATTTGCTTGCCCCTGCGCAGGGTTGTCTTTATTTTTCTGTACAAGCCTTGCTAATCCCCAGTGCTCACATCAACCTCTTAAAGTGCATGGGCTTTGCCCAAAGTTTCACTGAAAACTGCACAGTGATAATAATGCTAGTTTCTGGTTTGTAAATGCAGCACCATCTTGTTTTCTGTTGCTGTTGTCACCCTGCGACAATACTGTAAGTTTAAACTTTCATTTGCAAGGTGTTCCAGGATCAATATAATTTCTAATACTTATATTAGGATTATATAATCTTTAATATTCACTTCCTTCCTCAGTATTTATAGCATACTCAGCCTTGTAAAAATAATTGGTCAAAATCATGAGCAAGTAATTTGTTGGTGAGTTGATTTGAGCTTTAAAGCAATAGATGGTCTGTTGATGAGTTAAAAGGGCAACTTGAAAGAGAAAATGCAAGCTTCCCTAAAATACAGTGCAAATTTGCTCCCAGTGTGACTGAATTCTGCTAATTGGTGATCTGAGATATATGTTCTTGAATGGCAGAAGCTTGTTAGAGATACCCAGTATTTGTATAACACATATACAAACGTATATGGCCGTAGATAAGGACTCAAGTGGCTCAGTGGAGCAATAACTTCAATACTTTGCTTCATTCCTTAGCTTCCTGTTCTGAGCAAGGAAGTTTATATGTTCTTTGCCAATACAGCAAGCCAAAAAGAGGACGGAGGTTTTCATCTGCCTCCCAAGATTGCAAAGGGTACCAGGTTTAATTCCTTCTTTGATTTGTCGCAAAATATCACAAGTGATTTTCTTCGTTAACTGAGGTTATGTTGTTGAGTTTTTGCCTCAGTGTAGCAAAGTGTTTAAATAGATGCTTAACTTGATACACAGTGGCATTTTGATGCATTTTAATGCTTGCTGAATTAAGATACTTTCAGCTCAGAAGCTGTTAGGATTTGTAAAACAAAAGCATTTGATGAATAGAATATGTATTACTTACAATAGGGGGGGAAATATCTATTGATTGGCAACACAAAGCTGTCTTTAGTAAAAGTAGCTGAAATATCTTTGTGAATTTACAAACAGTCCTACCTGACAATCTATCTGACGAGGCTGTGTATAAAAAGCTCCTCTGCAACCTGCCAGCACCTAGGCATTGTTGAGGCTTCTGCTTTTCTCTTAGTCAGGAGGAAAAATGTGATGGGAAAGTGTTTGAGGAGGAAGAGAGATTAGGAGTGGTCTGAGAGAAGAAGAATGACATTAAAATAGAGATGCTCATGTCAGGAAAATTTATCGAGTCACTGAATAACCCATTAGAATAAGTGGAAACTCCACTGATTAAGCCACTGGGAAACAAAAAAAGGCCAAGAAATAATTTAACTTATATTAGAATCTTATGCAAGACATGGAAGATACTTTAAACTATCCTTAAATTCCCTAAAATTTGAAATTATCTACCATGTTACATTCATCTTAGTATCAAAAGCGTAGTGGATTTTTTCTACTTCTTTCTCAATTGCTGGCAGACTGAAACAAATACATTTTTCCCCTTGATTTTCCAATGATACATTTAAAATTACTAGTGTACGTCTCTTGAAAGCTGGAAATTCCCTGTTTACCTCATAAAAGCAGCAGCTTCAGTAGCTGTACCTGGTTCCTATATAGTATCAAGCTGAAGCACCTCTCTTCTACCAAAGAAAATGGATTATTGCAGAGCCTGTATCAATCGGGTTGTAGTGGTGCAAGGGGAGATGCAGTTAATAACCCAGTGAGAACTACAGCAAGGCTGCTCCACTCATTTCCTATGAGCTCCTAAAGAGCTAAGAAGCACAGCTTTGTCCTGGTGACCTGAGCTGCATACAAATCACCTCTCTGGGAAAATCATAGCTCTTCCTTGGGCTATCTCACAGCTGAGGCTTCCAAGCTTACTTCCTTCTCTCTTCCATTTTCTTTGAGGACAAAAATAAGTGTGGTGAGGCAGAATATTCTGTTAGCACCCAAAAACAGAAAGTGTGATTAATTAGACCAGTGTCTGTTATTTATGAGATTCATATTACTTAAGCCAATGGGGAATCTGAAATTGTTGGGTTGTAGAAAACAACAAAAAGTAGTAGAGATTGATGGCATTTTTCTTTCCCTTTCTGAAAGGAGGAACAGATTTTGTTTGAATATATACAATTGAGCAAATTCTTAAAAAGAATACTCAGCAGCATGCTTTTATAAAATTAATCATGAAATCCTGGAGTGGTTTTGGTTGGAAGGGACCTAAAAGATGTCCTGGGTACAGCTCCTTACCGTGGGCAGGGACACCTTCCACTAGACCAGGTTGCTACAAGCCCCGTCCAGCCTGGCCTTGAACACTGCTAGGGATGGGGCAGCCACAGCTGCTATGGGCAACCTGTGCCAGGGCCTCACAACCCTACACATAATGCCTAGTTGTTATATATCACTGTCTGTTTTTAGTTTTTAAAATGCATTATAAAAGTGGGAAATGAAGGCACAAGAGAGATCACAACAACTTGAAGAGTGTTGCTTATCAGGTCACCATCGGATTTGATCATTTGAGTTCTTAGCTCCCTTTGACTGACAAATTAATTTCACCTTGTGACTTTTTTACATTGTTGAGCTTTGCTTCCTTAGGAAAGATGACAAAATGCTGCTGACAACAATTCTGTATCTTGTTTTACTTTCTGGACACTCAGAAAGTGCTCTGTAATTTTGGGCTTCCTTAAATGATGACTCAGACAGCAAGGATGTAGGTAATGAGAAATGAAAAAAATATTAGTATCTGTGAGGCATCAAAGGCTAGAAAAAATGCTGGCATTTTCACACTGATTTTTTTTTCCTTTACCTACAATGACTTTATTTATTTTATATGAGTTTACTGACCAAATGTGGGACATTTAGCCATGTTTCTGTATTAATGAAGTAAGCCTAAACCACGTTGTCTTTTTTTCTTCTCATTTTTTTAGTCTATAACTGGAACACTTGGTATTTTGGTCATCAGACATAAGGAAATGCTGTCAAGTCTCAGTCTCTTGAATTAGGCTAGGAGATCTGAGCTGCCTGCGTGCAGTCATTCTGAACTCAGACAACCCTGGCACAGTTTTACAGAAAGATCTGTGATGTTCTTGGACTGGTTATGTGATGTGGGATTTGACTAGAGAAGGCCCTCCTGACCAGACCTTGCTGGGTTTGGGGGTAGTTCTGGTGCATCTGCTTGGACAATCTTGGTTATTGATCCAAGCTGATTAATAGCTGCAGAGCTCTGGCCTTTTTATGCTTTTCAGGACTCATTATTTATGTGCTTTGGGCATTTTTTTACTTTGTCCATGCTATCTCAGTCCTCCCATTTTTCTGGGTAATGAAGAATTGATTGTAGGCTAGTCTGAAGTAAATGGTAACATCATGGCTTTAACTACAAGGAAAATTTGGCTTTTGGACTTTCTGAACCGCTCATACATCTCCAAGTCTGCGTCTTCATCCTTAATAAATATTCTTGAAAGTCATCTTAGGACATCTGTAGAAATGCAGCAACCACAGCTTCAGACATTTCATACATACATAACTGACTCATTTTTTATATTGCTTTTCTGCTCTGTGTACCAAAGGAAATGAAGCAAATCCCATTTTCTTGAATACATCCATACAAACATATGTGTCTGTCCACCTTACCCACAATAACTTTTGATTCTCTTGGCTACTTTCATCCATGTTGGAAAAAAAAATTAAAGATCGAAAACAAATACAAAATAAATCTAATTACATTTAAGCAAGTCTGAAAAAGGTATTTCTGATCCTTATGAGCTGCATGATTAGCAGCAATTCCACTCTGAGAACAAAGCACTTTCATAAGCACACAAACTGAAACATAACATCCAGCTAAAACCTAGATCTTAGTAGATAAGTTTTCTTTAAGAAGGCAGGTTTGGCATTTCTGCTCATGGAATAATTTATTCTACAAATATCAGGGCTGGCTGTTAAACATCTTGGGTGCAATAAAATTCATACCCTGCTAGAGCATCATAATTACAAATTCTGAATAAATCTCAGATAGTTTATATTCTGGTAAGTGGTGAGGCTGTCCTTGCGTTTTCCTGTTGACCAGAGTAGTCTGACTAAAAGACACATCTTGAGCCACCTGGTCTAGTAGAAAGTGTTGCTGCTCATGGTAGGAGTTTGGAACTGGATGAGCTTTAAGGTCCTTTCCAGCCCAAACCATGCTAGGATTCTGTGATTTCCAGGTTTGGAATTTGTGATTTCCTTTCCAGTGGAGTCTCTGACATGGAAAGGAAAACTCCAACTTCTGGCACAAACCTGCATCTTCCCATTTGTACAAATCTTAGGACATTTATTAGGCAATATTATGCAATATGATGCTACTTGCCTTCAGCTCATTCTTGTTTAGGAAGGCATTAAAAGGAGAAAAAGAAAATTTCTAGCTGTCTTGTACTGTTCAGCATAATTGTTTTCAAGTACTTGAGATTTATATTGCTGTGAAGAATAATAGGAAACAGCAAGTGTGAAAAAATGCCAATCACTTGTTTTTAAGATTTTAAAAGTTTAATAGTAATAAAATGGTTATAAAAATAGTAATATAATTATAGTAATAAAAATTTGGACAATTTGTATTAGGACAATATGAGACAATAAGAACAAAGAGTTACGGATGGTCCGGGTACCTTTTTCTGGGTAAAATAAGCCCGCAAAAGGACACACGTTAACAGAGGATTAACCCTTAAAAACGATAGCCTGTTATATATTCATACATCTCATACATTATGCATAAATTCCATTTAAACACAGGATTCTGTCTGGTCAGTGTCAACTTCTTCCTCTGAATCCTAACGGTGCCTTCATGGCAGGAAGAAGTTAGTTTCTCCTGATAATGGAGCAATAAATTCTCTTTCTCTGAAAGATTTAGGCGTCTTGTGGCTGCTATCTCAGTGCGAGTCCTTTATTTTTTAAAAAAAAGTATCTTACATAGCATAGTTTCTATTTTAACATTATGTAATAACCTAAAACTATAATTAACACACTACTTAAGAAAATTAATACAGCATAACTTTCTACCTTAACACATATAATATTCATTTTAATATTTGCGAAAAGCCAATAATAAAATATGCATTTTCCACAGATTATTTTATACTTTCTCGCTGCAACGTGCAGCCACAACAGGATGCGTACTTTTCAGCTGCACCCGAGACATTTTATTTTCTCTTTCTAATTTGATTCGAGGATTTTCAAACAGATAAAATGTACTGCTTTTCATGGAAATCTTCAGGAAAACAAATTATAATCGCTGTAAAATCCAGAAGAGCGGCCAGGCCCGGGGCTGTGACAATGCTCTCGCGGTGTCGGGGAGCAGACACGGCGGAGCGCTGTGAGGGAGGGGGCTCTAGGTGCGCAATTTGTTCCCTTATTGTTCCCCACAGGCGGCTCGCTGCACCCCGCGCGCCACCTGCGTCTGTTTTAAGGTAGAAAACTGCAGGTAGCCAAATGGCGTGGGGGTGATGTTCTCCCCTGTCATGTTTCGTTCCAGGAGTGATGGCCAGCTGTTATTTCCTAGAGTTCTGGGCTAAGCGGTTGCGTTCCAACCGCGCTAGCGCGCCCCAGCCCGGGTAGAGAACGCGCAATGTATTTTGTCCCCTCCGGTTGCCCGTACCCGCCCGCCGAGCCACGGCGGGACGGTGGGCGCCGCTTCCCACGCGTCAAGAAACACCGAGAACTATCGTTCCCAGCATGCTCCTTGCCAGCGCGCATGCGTAGTGTTCATTCGAGCGGCCATCTTGGCACGCGTTTCCTCCAGCTCCTTACGGCAGAGGGGCGGCGGAGACTACAATTCCTAGCGTACCTCGCTGCGTCTGCGCTTGCGCAGCGCCCTCGTCCGCCATCTTGGCCCGAGTAAACGCCGTCGCCGCCGCCGCCACTAAACAAACCCGAGCCCGGCACTGGCGAACGGTGGGGGGAGGGGTGCGGCTGCCGCGGAGCCTTCGATGTACTGGGCACGGCCGGGCAGGTGGGTCCTGCTCCCCGCCCTACCCGGGGCGGTCCGCCTCAGGGAGAGGGGCAGCTCCGTTTCAGGGACGGCGGGGACCCGCCGCCCCCTTAGGGGCCCGGGGCAGCGCCCCGGCCCCCGCCCGCCGGCGCTGCCGCTCCGGCCGATGCGGGGAAGCAGCGCTAGCCGCCGCCCGCTCCCTCTCTCTCTTTCCCCGACCCCGGCGGGGACCCAGCGCCGCTGGCTCCGGACAGTGCCCCGCGCCCAGGGCCCGGGAAGGGCGGGCGGGGAGTGCCCGGGTGGCGGCTGTCTTCGGGCGTCCTTGTAGGAGACCCTTCCCCCTTCCAGCCCCACGCTGGAAGCTGCGACGGCGTCAGGGCTTTTGTTCCCGGTGCCCACCCCTCCCCACCCCCACTGTCGTGCCGTTCCTTGCCCGGCCCAAGTCCCGCTTGCCCAACTCGCCTCCGGCTGCTCTTTTTCCTTTATTATCCTCGTCGCATCGGGAAGATGCGCCTTCTCTCCCCGCCACCCACGGAATCTCGCTGCGTCGGGATTGAGGTGTTCCCGTGTTTGGCTTATTTCTTGGGGGAGGGGGCAGGTGTTGGTATGTGGAGAGCAAATTTTCACACACGATGTTTTTGCCATCCTGTCATATAATATAATAGGCTGGCGCAAAACGCGTTCTCCGGGGGGAAGGGGAGCGCGCGGTTCGCTGGAAGAATTCTTTTAATAGGTACTCTGCATAAAGAGAGGGAGGAGACTTAAACATCATTTCGGAGAGCGTTTCAGCCTGAAAAAAATGGGCTTCAGAAGGAGCTAGGACGCTGTAAAAAGGTTTGGGTGATGCATTTGAGCTAGAGAGCATAGGAAGTCTATGCCCTTGTGAAACTGCCGAATTCCTTCATGCCACTACAGAGATTGGGGCGGGGATGGGAGCGAATGTGGAGTTGTGAGCAGACTGAGGAGTTTACATTAATCGGCTTGGGAAATCAATAAATTGTGGGCTTGAGCATTTATATTCCTTTTCCAGCGAGGCTGAGCTCTGTGGGAGCACAGACACAAGGGAAGGATGCCTGTGGTGTGGCCTACTCTTCTGGACCTCAGTAGGGATGAGTGCAAGAGGATCCTTCGCAAACTGGGTACAGTAAGATGATACAATTTGTGGGTCTGCATTTTGCCCTTTGAAGATTTGCCTTCATGCTGCTTGCATGAAATATTTTAATATGTCTGCAGGCAACTTGCAAGTAATTTCCTGTGTTTTCCGTGTGTCATTGGTTTGACAGCCCTGGCTTAAAGTTATGTTTGGCCGACACTCTCAGCCCTAGCAAAATGAGTAGAGAAGAATTGTTTTGATTTGGTCAAATCTCTCTTGGATGTCCTAGTTGCTGTATTGCAGGGCTGGGTTTTTCTGTCACTATTAACATGCAGCACACTTTTCTGTGAAACGAAAACCTTTGGGGTAGTTTTTTGGGGGGTTGGTTTTTTTTTTTTTGGTTTTTTTTTGGTTTTTTTTTTTTTCTGTTTTGTTGTGGTTTTTGGTTGTTTTTTTCCACCCCAGTTCTGTATTAGGCACCTTTTTGTACCCCCCAAAAAATAGTGGAATCCTGGGTTAACTGTCACTGTAGGGATGATTCAAGTATTGAAGTTATTATTGTGAAGACATAAATCAGAATTTAAAAAAATGCTGTTTGTGATTTGCAGTTACTCAGGTTGTCAGGGAAGTGGGAAAATTATGTCCTCACTCAACTGCCATAATCACAGAAGTCTTTTTCATTGTTTCAAATGTAGCTCAGTATTTGAGACCCCTGCCCAAGAGATAGACACTGGAAGATGTTTTTGTGCTCTGTCCTTGTAGATCTAAGTGTATGAGGAGAGATGCTTCTGTGTTTTGGAAAGTAATAAAAACGTTTGCTCTTTCCTCACTTACCTGCTTTTGGCTACTGCAGGGGAGAGAATCCTTTGTTAGACCTTTGATCTGATCTGGCATAGTTGGTTTTGAGTTCTTATGGCTGAATTTGTGTAATGAAGGGTTTGGGGTTTTGCCAGTTAAATGATACTAGATGGGAAAATAAAAAAGCCTTATATTTTTCAGTTTCTTCTGAGGACCATAATCTGGGAGATGATGTCAAGAAGAAAGTTGAGGCTCCCTCTAACTTCCTGTGACTGTCAAGTGACAGCTTTTCTTGTTCTCATTTTGTTTGACTGCTGAGAGATGGTGTGCTGTATTTCTTAACTATGCCAAGGTTCTCATACATTGCAGAGCCATCCACTTAATTTTTTGAGAGTTGAGAATTTATTTTCCCTCCCTTTGCCCTTTTTATTTCATTTGTTGGGAATATGGGATTTGTATGCTGTTGGAACAGTTATGCAGGTGTTGCACACAATGTTGCAACAAGCCGTACTGTCTGTTAAGGTGACAACCCTAAGCCTTAAGCAAGGCTCAAGAAGCACAGAAACTAGGAAAAAGTGCAGAGTGCCAAAAACTTTGGACTAGGTATGTGCTACTAAGTTTCATTAATGTAGCTGTGCTGGCTGGAAGCCTGGAAAAAAACCTTTCACCCGGGCTAACAGCGGTGTTCTGGCAGAACCTTGCGGGTGCAGCTGAGCCAAAGAGAAGTGCAGCTGTACCTCCTTCAATGACATAACCTATGCTGACAGGAAGGAAAAAAAAATCAAAAATAATAATTTTTGCTTTGCTGGCATGAGCTGTGTCCCCACAAGGGGGCCCTGCCAGCAGGGTAAGGCTGAGGCACTGCCTCTGTGAGCTGAGAGGAAGCATACCACGGGACTAGGGGGTGAAGGAGCACAGGCAGTGGGAGCAATAGCTCTGTGACAGTCACATGCAGCAATAGCCATCTGCTTTAGAGGGTCCTGCTTTTCCAGCTCACAGACCAACATCTAATTTGGCTAATGGTGCAGCAGTAGTGGGAGTACTCTGTAAGGAGTGAAGCAGGGATGTAGGTGAGGCTGAAAGACATCTTGAGGTGTGCAGGACCTGGTGTTGATTGTGGTTTATTACTGAAAGAGGTGATGATCGTGGCACCTAACACTAGCAATAATATTTACTTGCCAAACCCATTTTAGCTATTTCATGTGTTTTGTGTTGCTGCATAAACACAAAGGGGAGGAAGTTACAGCTGTTCTGTAATCCTTACTAGCTTCCAAAAGACCAGAATGTGCATTTTTACAGCTAGAGTGTAGAGGCTCTTTATTTATAATGCAAAAGGAAAAAAAAAGTGTGCCCTTGATAAATAATTATGGTTGCATCTGAGAATTACTTTAAGTTGTTAACAGAGGAAAATAGTACCATGAGTATTGTAACATGATTGTCTAAATAAATGTTAATATTAGTAATAACCATTGCATTAATTAGTGAATGTTTTATAACTGAAGCTGTAAATGCTTCTGTAGGTCACTCAGCATCTCCATGCGGACTGCATAGCTAACCAAAATTACTCTGCTTTTTGTTTTATCTGCTTAATTGGGACAGGAGAGCAGAACTTCTTTTCAGAACAATTCCTTGATTTCATTTGTAAATTAGATCTTTGGAATCCTAAATGGAAAGCTTTTCAGAAAAGCATCATCAGTCTTTTCTTTTGCAGCAAATTTCAGCAATGTTCGGTTTTGGCCTACACCTTTTATTCTTGGTTTTGGGTAACTTGGGGTTGTTTGGGTTAGCTGCTGAAGTGGAAGTGTCAAATGAAAGGCACCTATGTAAGGATCAAGAGAATTTTTGTTTTGGGTTTCCCCAAGCAGTGAGAAGCTGAGAATAGCAAGTCATTCTTTGCCAAATTAGCAGGCTTCATTATTTGCATTAGGTGTATCTTCATCCTGTCCAGTAGGACAACATTCAAAAATACCAGTAGCCTTTTATGTTTTGATTTTTTTAAAGTGCTGATGGCATGACAGCTCAGTCACCTGGAATTACACATTTCTGGTAAATCAGAGTTGTATTTTTGTGAGTTAGTCTTTGTGGTAGTTCTGTGTTTAAGAATAGCTGGATTGTTTATTTTGTGTTGAGCAGGTTTAATTCATTGTGCTGCATTTCTTTCAGACTCAAGCAGTTGTACCATATCAAGTAAATAGGCATAAAAGATTATGATGATCATATTAAACAAACTAGAGCTGATGTTCTCCATGCTGATTAGGGAAAGGCATTCCAAGAAAAACAGTTGCTCTTTTGATAGTGTATTTCTTTCCCAAGCCAAGCTTTTCCATAGAACTCATAATAATGATACGTGTGAAGGGAGTTCTGAACTACTTTCCAAACAGTTTCTTCAAGCTTTTTGCCTGAATTGTCAGGTCAGAGAGAGCTTGACGCATTCATTTGGGTTTGTAAACGAGATAATCCTCTGTGCTGAGACAGTTGTTTCATAGAAATGTTTTATGCTGCAGAGTAATTGACTGAGAGAGTTCCAACTCATCAATCTCTTTTGAAATAGCTCTAAATAATTGAAAGACATGTTACTTTTAATGATTTTGAAAATTATTAGAATGCCATCAGTAATATGGAAAACAACTTTTTTTCCTCTTTCTGTGAGCATTAAATAGAAATATTATTCACTCTAATTCTTCAGAACTGGAGGCCTATGCAGGTGTCATCAGTGCCTTACGTGCACAGGGAGACCTTACAAAAGAGAAGAAGGATCTTCTTGGAGAACTCTCTAAAGTGCTTAGGTAACCTTGATCTTTTGAAACTAAGAACTATGACTTGTTTTCTTTTATGGTGTTACATGCTTTTTCTTTCACTGGGATCACAACAAAAGTCTGAATTTGGAGAAGTAGTTCTCCATGTTGCCGAGGTTTCATTCCTGTTCTCCTTGGCGTTTTTAATGAGGAAAAAAACCATCCTTCAGTAGTAGAAGCCTTACGGGTTTATTGGTACTTTTTGGGATACTGAGTATTAAAAGGGTTACAGCGGGGTCATGAATGTACAGTGGCTTGGGATTTTGTCAAGGTAGAACTCCAAGGTCATTGAACCCAAGGTACCTCAAGAAAGAATGCTGTGTGTCCTGTGTGAACTTTTCTGCCATATCCTTTAAATGTATTGATTTCTTTAGGAAGTTGGATTCTAGCTGTTTTTCAAGGATACCTTGTGAACAGTAATGTTCTTTTCGTCCTTCAGTGATATTTTTGAGCAGTGATATAATTTATTCTCTCTGTGACAGCAAGGGTTAAGTGACAATGTCTTAAAAGTAAAGTCCCATTCCTTTTCTTCTCTTAGATAAATTATTCATAAGTTTAATTTTAGCTGGAATTTTCAGATGAATGTTCATGTCTTCCTCTGATTAAAATATTTTGCTTTGTTGTTTTTTTAATAGTATTTCAACAGAGCGACATCGTGCTGAAGTTCGGAGAGCAGTAAATGATGAACGACTAACAACAATTGCACACAAGTAAGTTCCAAGTAATTTTGTCACTGATTTCCAAAAGTACCTTTTGGGAAATCCATTATGCCTTAACTGAATGATAGAATTTTGAGGATTGATGGTGGTTTAAAGAACCAGTAATTAAAACATTGTATGGATGAAGGAATTATTGTATTAGATATACACAGACCTAGAAACAATTATTCATACCATTACATTTTAGATCCAAGGCTATCCTATTCACTGTACAGAAACAGTTTTTTGGCATGGAGACCATTCTGTAAGATAGACTAGAATAAACAGAGAATGGAGAAAATAGAGATGCTCCTAAGTAGGATGAACATGTTTGCTTTTGTTTCTTTGTTTTGCCTTTAGTTTTATTTTAATCAGTTTGGAAAGGCTGTATTAAGAGGAAAGAGAAAACTATGTAGGAAAGACAAAGAGAGGAAAAGAGGTGGCAGATTAGTGGAAAAGAGTGTATCAGCATAGAAGGGAAGAAATGGTCAAAGTAGAAAAAGCTGCAGCAAGCTGATGACATCAGTGTCCACCACTCTCAGCAATGCAGCTGCTGTGCTGGCATCAGCTGGGCTGGTTCCTCCTTGCATTTGCTTTCGCAAGTTCCACATGATTTTGAGAAGTGGAGGAGTAGTAGACCAAGTGGTTATGTATTTTTGGTAATTACTTAATAGTCTTACTGTTAAGGACTGTCTTTAAACAGAGCTGCATTGTGTCTATATTTTTTTCTTATTCTGTGTTACAGCTGTTCACTTTTTTATGTTTGACTGTTGTAGTTTTGGTGTTGTGAAGAGGAAAGAAAGGAGATAATGTGAATAGCAGGACACTTGGAGTTAGCAATTGTTTGATCCAAGTCTAGTCAAAATCAGCATACTGGTTTAGTGCTGTAGAAAGACTTTAAGTTTTAATTTTCAAGTTTAAAGATTTAGAAGTATGCTGTTCACCAAACAAAACCCACCAACGTCCTTGCACCCCTTTAAATAAATGGGGGGGATAATGAAAAGCATGTAATTGTCAAATCAGGATTATTTTCCTGAATCAAGTTTTCCTTTTAAGTAGTACTTCTAGTCTTAGCATTTTGCAGAACATGGATAGTTTGTCCTGAGGTGTTGCACTTCAATGAAATATTGTAATCCAGACAAGGTGCAGTTTTGAAGTGCTGATTTTCTTTATTTTTCCTATGGTGATTCCTTATGAGTGATGGTTGGTAATACAGTATTTGACTTACATAATTCTCTTAACTCATTAGGAAAGCCTACTTAGCTAGCTTTTGTACCCTTCATTTTTTGTTTTTAAAATGTATCTTTACCTTATGTAGCTCTCTTTATACAATATGCATAGGTATGAGGAATGCTGAAGCGTATAAAGATTTAATAACAGAGCAGATACTCTGCATTTTACAAACTACTTTGTAGTAGCTCTTGCTGCAACTTGTTTGAAATATTTCATGTGAGAAGTTATTTTTTAGAATATATTAATGCATTAAATGGGTTGATTTGCCTAAAAACATTACAGCATTGAAAAATAATTTGCCACTTTGGTTTTGCTGATTTGACAGATGACTCATGTAAAACAGTAAAAAATAATTCTGCATCTAGATAAGAACAGTGTTTTTATGAAACATTCTAGTGTGGGTGTAAGTACTAAGGTTAAGAGCAAACCAGAGCAGAAGACAGCTTTCTGTTTAGAAAGATGCTTAGGGTGCATTTAAATAATCTCATGTTCTGTCACCTTGGTTTGAGACTACTTTAATAAGCATCAGAAACTCTTCTGTTCAGGTAAAACAAAATTTACCTTAGAAGTGGAGAGTTTTTCTCTGTAACATAATCCATTTCAACAGTCTTTTATGATTTCTGTTTGGTTTCTTGGTATTTTCATAATCCAGAAGTAGAGAGCACAGCAACTGTACCTGAATGGTAGCTAACCTAATGTGGGGGGTTTGAGTATGCCTTCACACACCTCTGGACCTTGAACAGCTCTATAAAACAAAACAACAAAAGCAGAGTCAACTCTTCAATTTAAAATGGGAGGGTTTTTATATCAGGTGACAAAAATACAAGGGCTTTCATGAAATAAAGAAAGTTGAGTATTAGTGCACTAGTATGTCTTAAACTATCTTTTAGACTTGCACTATTAAAAAAAAATGTACTCAAATAGGATACTGAGTATTTGGAAACTCATAAAAATACTTACAGAACATGTATTTCTGTTTAGTATGTCTGGACCAAACAGCTCTTCTGAGTGGTCCATAGAAGGTCGTCGACTGGTGCCACTGATGCCACGACTGGTTCCACAAACAGCTTTTACTGTTACTGCCAACGCTGTTGCCAACGCAGCCATTCAGCACAATGCATCTCTTCCAGTTCCTGCAGAAACTGGAAACAAAGAAGGTGAGAGAAAGATGGAATTCTCCTGCAGTCTATGGGAATGTAAAAACAACATCACAATAGAAACTGGTGTCTTAGATTTTAAGTGTTAAATATTAAAGATATATTTTTGAGGCCAGGCTGGATGGGACTTGGAGCAACTTGGTCTAGTGGAAGGTGTCCCTGCTGATGGCAGGGGGCTGGAACCAGGTGAGCTTTAAAGTTCCTTCCAACCCAAACCATTCTATGAACCTATTAAAAAAATCTAAATCTTTCTTACCAAACATTATTCACAGAAATATAAAATACCCCTTTTTTTTAAAGATACCTTTGTGGTATCTGCAGCATTAATCTGACTGCCTTGTGTTATTGACACTCTAGCAACTGAAATATAAAAAGAACCCAGTTTGTCAGGAAATGACATTGATTGATTAACTGCTTCAGCTCTGTAAACTTGAAAAACTTGGACTAATGGCTAGGTTTTGTAAAGTTCTCTAAGTGATGAAAGCTGTTTCAGAATGTTTTATTTTAAGAATGCAAGTAGGTTTTGGTGAAAATCAAGAAAATACCACTTTGGGTTTTTCCTTCAGATTAACTGTACTATGAAAACAAGTAAAAAGGTTGCTTTCTGCTTTCTCTATGCTTTTTAAATAATGGTAGTACACGTTCCAACTAGCCTGGCTCAGCAGGCTTGAATTAGGCTTCATACAACTGGAGAAGGTGTAACACTTCTTGAAACAGGCTGTTTTATCCTGGTTTTGTGAGAAGTACTGTATCATTGTGTTATTACTTAAAAGCAGGGGTTTAAAAAAGCTGATTAGCACAATCAGTTCTTCACTACTGAATGAATATTTTTGGTTTTTCAACTGATGTACTGTTGAGGCAGTAACACTTTTCTATCAGTTACTAGTCTGGATGTGATCACTTACAGAAAAGCAAAAAGATCAACATATTGAATTAATGCTAAAATTAAAAATAACAAATTATAAAGTAAAACAAAGATCAATACAAAAAAAAATTCACATTGGCAGCCCAGATTTTTGGGGATGGGAGGACAGGAGTTTAGATTTTTGTGTTGTCTTTGAAGACCATTAATCTCATGGCCATGCTTAGCTCGAACTGGGGAGTATTCCACAGTAACAGGAATGCAAAGGCAAAACCACAGATAGTAAACCCAATAAGTCTTTGGCTTCCATTTCAGTTGTAAAAATAGTGATAGAATAATGGGATTCTGCACTTCAGTTATATGGAAGGTGTCTTTTCTCCTCTTCAGTGGTGGTTTGCTATTCCTACACAAGTACCACTTCAACCCCAACATCTACCCCTGTTCCAAGTGGCAGTGTAGCAACAGTGAAGTCCCCCAGACCTGCCAGTCCAGCCTCCAATGTAGTCGTCTTGCCAAGTGGAAGTACTGTTTACGTCAAAAGTAAGTGATACTAGCAATTGATTAACAAAAGGGAAAGAAAGGGAGAACATGGTTCTGAAGCACAGACCGAATTAAACACTCCAACATCGGGCAAGTCATTGAAGACCTTTGTGCCTTTGTTTAGTCTAGAGAATGAATTTATTGCTTCCCTTTTTCAGATAAATAGTGTTCAGGATAAATCCACTCGCTGCAAAATGCTGCAAGGAGCACTAAAGCTACAAGGACAACAAGTGAAAAATATGTTGAAAACTAAATATGGACATTTCTGTACATCAGTGAATTTCTGATCCATCTTGTTGAGAACTAATGCATAGTAGTCACTTAGTTGAATTAAAAAAGGTTCCTCTTTTCCACTTTCACAGGTGACACATAACTTTTTTGTTTTTGGATACAGTTTGTCAGGGGTTTATGCTTACATACTATGTCTGGCCATTTTGTGATTTACCTGGAAGTCAGTCTTAGTGAAGCTTGTGTTCCTTGGTAGCTGCAAAAACTTCATACAAATTCCTACCAGAGACCCATCTTCATGTAATTAAATCTGGAAATCCAGGACATAGAATCTAGAAACAGTCTTTTTTCTTCAGAGGGTGTATGTGTCCCCATCTTTGTTTGACTAGTAAGTCAGCTAGTTCTAAAAGCAGATTATGTTCTCATGTATATGCCCTCATCATGGGTAGTTCTATTTTACTGTTAAAATGTTTCCTTCAGTTCTTATTTGATTCTATCAAAACAACAAGTAAATATTAATAGTAGATAAATGCTGTTTAGAAGTAGATAAATGCTCTTTTTATGCTTGCACTGTGTACCTTTCATATTTTAAAAATTACTTAATTATTTAATTATTAAAAATTATCTTTATGCTATATGTATACATCTGTGTAAGCTTCTAGCTAATCAGAAGTGCCACTTAGTACATAAATATAATGTTACTTGCAAAAAACCATTGTTAATGCCTGTCAACCCATGAAACCCATTACACTGAGGTTTTTCATTTTTCTAATCTGTGCACTAATCACTTGGGTTTAGTTTGAAGATTCAGGAGAAAACATTCTTAACATCTTAAAATTTTAATGTAGACTTTATTGAATTACTGCATGATAATGAGTATCAAATAAGTCTAGACATGCGATACAGGGATGATAATCTTCATTATCTATCCCTACATTTAATTTTTTTTCCCTACTTCATGTGCTTAGTTTTGTTGTTATTGTTTCTATTGATTTTTTTTTTAAGGAATTGTGTGTCTTTCAGAGTGTGTTACATCAGTCACATTGATTTTAACAACTTGCTTAGGAGCAGATTTGGGAGATCTGAGTTACAGTCAGGACTTTGCCACTGGTCTGTGGTGTAACCTCTTCCAAGTCACAGTCTGATTGAGCCGTTAACCTTTCCATGACTCTGCTTCCTTACTTATCAAGTGTGAGTTACAGTCAAAGCTGTATTACCTTTTAAGTAAATGTCTGTGGAAAACTTTGTACAGCAATTTCTAACATGAAACGATAAGAATAATGTTCTTGCAAAACCCCAGCAGTGAAAGCAGGAGGTGAAACGAGCTGTACTTAACATAAAATAATGTTCTGTTAGTTTAATGTTACTTTCTTATGTCTTGATGGATTGGTTGATGGGGTTTTTGTGGATGAGGACCATAAACAAAGTTTTCTCTATTTCTTGGTGCCCCACCAAAATAACAACTGTGTCCTAACATGCTAGCTGCATGTGGATTTTAGATTCAAATGGATTCTGAGGTTTTTAAATGGCTGCACACATTCAATATGATTAGTGCGCTCATAGTTACAAGTTTCTGTGGTGCACTCACAGTAATACTTAGAAGCCTGTACATAATAAACCTTAAAGTTATGTAATCAAACCTCTGCTTTATAGAGGGATGTCACAACTAGGCTTATTCAGGGGCATAGAGTAAATTATTGATTAGAATATTTTGATTGATAGAGAATTGGATAGAATATATTGATTTGAAATCTGGTTTTATAGATCCATGCTTCACTTGTACTGCTACAGCCAACTAAAGCTACATTTTTGAAGTTTGCTTCTTTTCCCTAGTTCAGTTTCCTATCTGTGTAGATACAGTTGTCAGCCTTTCAACGCATACCTGCAAATGAGCTGCTACTCCTGCTGAGAGAGAATACCATTTTTCTGCAATTGCCTGTTGTGGTGCTGGGCAGTTTCTTGTCCGTGTTAGTTCTTGCATCTTCACTTTTTGAATGTCAGAATATTAATTTTAATTAGACATTGGCAATAATTAGATCTTGGCCCTAATTAGAGATTGACTACCAACCAAGTTTGCTTTGATTACCAGCAAGACTGCTTTTTGCTGTGATGGTGTTCTTTGTCTTTAAGCTCCAGCCACATGGAACAAGATTTTCAATCATCTTTTGCATAGGCAGGATGGTATCTGTTCAGCTTCTGTCTGATTGTTTTTCTTTTTAAATGGTTTGACACAGGTTAGCATAGTAACATAAATAACAGGACTGCAGATTTGTCAAGGTTGGAAGAGACCTTCAAGATCATCTAGTTCAACCATCAATGCAGCACCATCATAGTCACCTCTAAACTACATCCCCAAGTGTCTCATCCAGATTCCTCCTGAACACTTCCAGACTGTTGTCTCCTTAGGCAACTTATTCCAATGCCTGACTACTCTTCCAGTGAGGTTTTCTTTCCTAATGCCTAGTCTGAACCTCCCTGGCACAGTTTGATGCTATTTCCTCTTGTCCTCTCACTTGTTACCTGGGAGGAGAGCCCAATCCCCATCTGCCTACACCCTCCTGTAAGGGAGTTGTTGAGAGCAAGAATGTCCCCCCATAACCCTATTTTCTCCCAGCTTCCCCCCAGCTTCCTCAGCTGCTCCTGCTGCTCCAGACCCTTCCACAGCTCTGTTCCCTTCTCTGAAAATGCTCCAGCACTTCAGTGTCTCTTGTCATGAGGTGCCCAGAAGTGACCCCAGGACTGGAGGTACCTCAGCAGTTCCCAGCACAGGGAATGGTCACTGCCCTGGTCCTGCTGCCACACCAGTGCTGATACAGGCCAGGTGCTGCTGTCCTTGCCCACCTTGGCACACCTGGCTCATATCCCGACAGCTATTGGCCAGCATCCCCACATCCCTTCCTGCCTGGCCACCCTTAAGCCACTCTGCCCCCAGCCTGTGGCTCTGCATGAGATGGTTGTGATCCAAGGGCAGGACCTGGCACTTGGCCTTGTTGAACCTCAGCCCATGGATCCAGCTTGTTCAGATCCTTCTGCAGGGCCTTCCTGCCTTCAATGCTACCGAGTAGCTGTGAGAGGTTTGCAAAGTTATTAACCTGTGCCTTTCCGTAATTTATGAATCTGTTACCTGCTTTGGCAAGTTCCATTTGGATTTACAATCCATTAATCATGCTGTTATCCTTTCCTGAGCTGAATATTGCAGCACTTTTTTTTTTCTATGTGTGCAATATATGATTGTGAGGAAGAAGCTGATGAAGTGAGGATTGACCTTCACAGTTATAATTTTTTTTTTTTATTATATATATTTTATCTCAAGATGCTGTATTAAGGTGAAAGGCAGAAGGGTACTGTAAGGGTAAACATGACATGAAAGTAGGTGCAAAGGCTAAGTCTGAGGAAACTATAGGGGAATAAACTTCGATAGTCCAATTGCTGTAAACAAAACCACCACCAAAAAAACCCCGAAGTAGTGTAAAAGTTTAAACTACAATGTGTGTGGCATGATCCCAATCCCCTTGTGTGCTTCACTAGTCAAACTTCTGTAGACAGAATGAAAACCCTGTACTGGCTCTCAGGTTCTTTTAATCTCTCAAACTGAATGGAGTAACCCAGTAACTGAGTAGCTTGTGGTTTTGGGTGATTTGTCCCTGGTTCATGGCACTGAGTGTGGCCCATATCAAGGACTAAGAGCATCTGAGGTGTGATACAGCTTGGTTGTGACTATAAGATGTAATTTATCCTTTATTTCTTTTTATCTTACTTGAAAGAGGGCGTAAGACTCAAAGAGGATGTAGTGTTTCAGAAACCACTGAGATCTGCAGACAGGGGAAACATAATTTAGAGAAAGCATTTCTTTTCCAGGTGTCAGCTGCTCAGATGACGATGAAAAGCCCCGCAAAAGACGGCGAACAAATTCTTCTAGTTCTTCCCCTGTTCTCCTGAAAGAAGTCCCGAAGGCAGTGACTCCTGTCACTAAAACTATCACAGTGCCTGTAAGTGGGAGCCCCAAAATGAGTAATATAATGCAGAGCATTGCCAACTCCTTACCACCGCACATGTCGCCTGTGAAAATCACCTTCACTAAGCCCTCAACACAGACAACAAACACCACAACACAGAAGGTATGTGGGGGAAGCTGCCAAATGTTACTTTATTCTGGTTTTATCAATGAATAAGACGTGATGTTTGACTCTTCCTTTCTGTGATCTGACTAGCTGTTTTTATAGGATTGCGCTTGGGATAAGGTAATCCCTCTTTAAAACGAGCAAAGGGAAAACCGAACTCTTGTGTGAATTTAGTTCACCTGTGTGTGAAAGGACCTGGATTGACAGCCGTGGAGACTGAAGCCCTCTTTTTATCCACAGAACAGGTACAGCACAGGCAGCGGGAGTGCAAGCTTCCCCCAGACTGCCCCACCAATGTGCCTCAACCCTGACCTGAAGGGACCACTTCTAGGGATGAGAGGGGATTCAGTCTCCATGCTCATTCAATTCTTGGCCTGTCTGGTGAGACTGCCAACAAGGTTACCAGTTAGTACCATTTGTGGTGTTGGGTTTTGTGATATGGACACTAGTCCACTGAGAACTGGATCACATAGGCCACTGAACAGCCTTCAGATGGTAACAACTGTTGGTCAAAGGTAATCTTTCTTATTTCTATTTTCCTTATTTATAATTTACTCTTTGCAGTAGTACAATTCCAGGAGAGGTGGCATGGGCTTTCCCTTGCCAAGCCTTTTATCTAGAGACTAGTTTTTTGGGATCTATAATGCTTATTCTTGGAGCTGGTCAAAGTCCAGGGGCTTTATTTTCCTTTCAGTACAAGTGTGCCATTTCTTATTCTACATTAACAGTGTTACAGTGGTCAAAATCAGTTGCATTATTTCAGCTGAGTGTGCCTAGCTTTCACCACAATGCAAAGTGCAGAAAAGGTTTTCCTTGTTTAAATTTTGTACTGGACTTAGATTTTTAAGTGCCTAATCTATGGCATGACTATATTACTATTCTTTAGGAGGCATTTCAGTTGTGTCTATTGTTCTGTTTTTAAGATTTAAAAAACGTGAATGGTTCAGACCAAGTTCATTCTTGGTACAGTTATTTAGTACAGCAGACTTCAGGGAGACATAGGGTCTCTGTGGGATTAATTTCGTCTTGATACCAACAGATTTATGCTAGGCTGGCCACTAACAAGCATTTTTTTCCAACGGTGAGGGTTTGACTATTGAGCTCAAACCTTTGCATGGTATTTGTCCTATGGGTCTTCTTAATTGCTTTATGACTTTTCAGATCAGCAGAGTTCCTGTGTCTTGATTTCTGGAAATTTTAAAACCAACTAAATTAACTGAAGTCATGTGCAATAAAGATACTGGCTTTCTGACCTCTTCCCACTCCAGGGAAGATGCTTTCATTTTGATTCACTGTTCTTTAACAGAGTCCTTAATCAAATTTCATCTCTGAATACATGAGTGTATTAGAGAAATCCATGTGTGAGCATAAACCATCAAATTAAATTCAGTGCAGCAAGTCCACAGCTACTACAGGGCTTAACCTATCCATCCTGATGCACATTAGGGTTATAATTAGTGCAGGAATAATTTTTTTGCCTTAAACATCTGTAGGGTTGTATTAAGTATGGGTGTTATATATCATGGAAGTTAAAGATGGAGTGTACCAAGTCTGGAGAAGAGTGGACTGTTGATAGGACCTTTCCTGCAGTTATGCCTCTCCACTTGTTCTGACATGGGAATTTTAGAGTTCACTTTGCATTCTATTATTTGGCTGTCTTACTAATCTGCAGTGACAGGAAAATTGGTGCTTGTTTTGTTAGGCAGCCAGAGTAGCATTTGTATCTGAACTTGTCACAGTGTCCTCTTTTGTTGGATTTAGATATGCCAAAATATATAACTGGATGATTTTGGTGGGAGAAATCCACTTTAGTAGTTTTAAATTAAAAGTCAGTCTTGTTCATTCATATCCAACAGGACATTTCCAATTTGAGTGTCAGTTGTTGGATATGAATGAAATTCTGTTTCTGTATGCCATCTCTTTGAATTGTTTTGACATTTTAGTAGATTGGAGGATGATCTCTCATAACAACTAATAATGTCACTGCTCCCGTTTCTAGATTCTCTTGTAATAAAGTCAGCTTTGTAGGACATGGAAGGAATCTAGCTAGTGAAGTTTCTGGCAGTTATAATAGCCTTATTTTTTCAGAGACTAAGTTTTGACATCTCTCAAGATAGAGCTGACAGGACTAAATTCAATACATGTTGGGAATTAGATTTTACTGTCATCAATAACAAAATTACCACCTTGATTTATGTGTGTGTATGTTTAAAGTCAGCCAGTTTCTCTGCTGTAAAACATGGGATGCAGTTTTGGTACTCATGATGAGATCATTTGGATCATTTCAACATATATGACAGAATAGTATTTCAGAAATACAGTGGTTGTGATTTGAACTTTCGTACTTAAATTTTTACCTGAATTTTATGTTTTCTTTATATACTTCATGCATGTGAAAATAACCTTCACTAAGCCCTCAAGACAGACAGCAAACACCCCAACACAGAAGATACTGAAATTTGCTCTGGTCTGTTAATTTTGAAAGATGAGATAGAATAGACACAAACCTGCTTAGTCACAGTATAGCAGTCACTGTTGAACTGTAGTGCTTTACACACTTTATTCCTTCCTTGATTAAATAAAGTATTTTTAAGTGATAATCATGGACTTAAGGAAGTGCAGTTGTCTGCAGGAGTTGTGGTTATGCCCAGTTTCATTCTGCATATTTGTAGTAGTTTTGATGCTGAACTTGCCCTGCTGTAGTATAGTTCGTATTCACTCTAACCTATAATCTGCTTTTTTAAACTGCAAGTTGTCCTTTGACTGTGTTCCTAACTAGTTTCTCTGGGTGGAATGGAGCTGACCCTCAACTTCAGACAGTTGGAAGTATTCCTAGTGTAAACTGACAGTTTAAGAAACAGGATAAAACTCCAGAGGCATATCATAGAATCCTTTCACTTCCAATTCTCACACTAGAACATGCTGTGTCATGTTCAGCTCATCTGCATGTTTGTAGCCTAAGAACAATTTGAGAAAGGTGTTTTGATTAAATCAAAATTAGGCAGAATGCAAAAATAAGACTGATGCAGAGAAAATGTTTTCTCTGGAGAATGCAATCAAGTAGAAAAGCAGCAGAATGTGGAAACCTTGTCCTTCAGACATGGGTTAGTTGTGGTCAACCTGCTATAGCTTGTAGGCTAGGAAGGTTTTGATTTTCTTCAGATCAAGATATTAAAGGTTTATCTGAGCAGCAGAGACCATCAAACTAAGAGCTGGGACAAAAGGAGAGGCCGAACCAGCCATGTTGGTGAAATTTGCTGCTTTTATTCCATCCCTGTGGCTATTTCCCTTTTATTTATTTTTTCTTTTCTTTTCTTATTTTTCTTTAAGCAAATTATGAACTTCTAATCTCTTGATGCTTGATCTGTTGCTTAAGTCTATTTCTGGTGCCATTATCATATTATTTCTTTATCAGGCAAGGTTTCAGTCGTGCTTGGCTAGCAATGTAAGACTTTGTGTGAGCTGACACAGGTTTTCTTTGCTCCTTTTGTGTCTTTTTCTACTGGCTTTTGTTACATTGAATTATTATTAAGCTTAAATTTTCAGAGTTTTAATAAACAAAATTTTTGTGGGGACAACAGCATTATTAATTTCTCAATATTCTTGCATGACAAATTGAAAATGTATTTTTGTGCTTCTTTTTTATTTTAATTATGCAAGTACAAGAAGGGACATATAAGTTGAATAAAAGGAATCTTTTAATGTAAACAGTCCCCATATTCAATACTTAATAAGTGTTTAGTTTCCTAGGTGACATGCACAAAGACAGACCTCTTCCAGTGCTGTCATGAATTCTGTGTTTTTCTGTGTCAGATCAGATTCATGGAGTTGTAGTTGTAACTTGCACTGGGGTGGTGTTTATTCTCTTCAGACGAATCTGAAAGAATTTCTTGCTATTGAGAGCACTAAATAAAGCAGAAATTTTTAAACCTCCAGCATTTTTCTTTCACTGATGAAATATTATTTACAGCCTTGTAGATCAAAAGCATTTCCCATTACTGACTGAACAAGTGCTTGTTGATTGTTAAAGAAAAAAAAAAATCTATTTTCTCTCATTGATGTTTCTTGAAATTTTTGTAAGGTTTGGAAGAGTGACACTTAAAACTTGCTGGAAATCCATTCAGTTTCTCTTAAAATGGGTTTCAAGTTTCCTGCCCAGTTTAATGAATTCAAATTCATTCCTGTCTGTTTGCCTTCAGACAGGAGATAATTTTACTTTATTCGATATTAATTGTTTTCCTTAAAAATCCTAATTTTAAGGAAATTTTTGTCACCATTTCTTCAAAGTAGTTGTAACTTTTTCTTGTGAGCAAACATGATTGACAGTCTTAAAAGCTCTTAATAAAGATGTATCCCTAAAACTAAATAGACAGACATGTTACTGAAATATAGATGCAAGGAACAAATGAATTTCTTCTTGTTCTTTTTTTCTTTTTTTAGGTCATAATAGTAACCACCTCTCCAAGCTCAACTTTTGTACCCAACATCCTTTCCAAGTCCCACAACTATGCAGCAGTTACAAAACTTGTCCCAACATCAGTCATTGCCTCAACTACTCAAAAGCAGCCTGTGGTTATCACTGCTTCCCAGTCCTCTGTGGGCAGCAGCAGCAGCTGCTCCACTCCCTCCTGCACTGCAAATACTATTGCTGTGACTGCTGTAGTGTCATCCACACCGTCAGTGGTTATGTCAACAGTAGCACAAGGTATGGCAATTCTCTTCTGAAGGCTCTTTCATTGAGGAATTGTATTTTGCATTGAGAATAGCATTGGGGAGATGCACTTTTTTGTTTACATATGAGTAAAGCACAGGACATGTGAAAGAAACCTGATGATGAAACTAATCCAAGAGGCTCCACAAAAGTTCTTGTTGAACTGTTTTCCTCTGTACTTCAACAGTTAATATTCAGATCCACTTTTTAAAGAGGATGCGGTGCGGTGGTGTGACCTAGCTCTAAAACAATACAACCTCAAAATGTCTGGCTTCAAGAACTTTGTCTGATGCATAGAAAAATGTATATTTCCAATATTTGGAGGTGATTGCATCTTTAAAAGCTCAATTTACAAAAACATGCAAAGTTAACAAGTAACAAAAACTTACTAACATGCCCAGATGACAATTCTGAAAGGTAGAGAAGTGTTTACACCTTTTTATCGGTGTCTTTTACCAGCATGCCAGTTTTAAAGTCCTTTATAATTAAGACCTGAGTGGGTCTGATTAAAATTCTTAGGTTTCTGATTTCAAATTCTAACTGTGTATGCTAGCTTGACTGTTTCAGCTTCACAGCCACCAGCTAGCATTTAAAAGGGAATCTGTGAATGAATGAATGAATGGGCCTTAGTGAGCAGCACTTGAAAGAAAAACTGCCTGACAATTACAAGTGTCACATCACAATTTTTCCTGGTCTGTATTTTCCATTCTTGTTCCATTCCACAAAACATTGGGTTGCCATTTCACGGCTGAGGAGGTATTTTCCTTCCTTATTGCTTGTATTAATATAATCAGATATTAACCTGTGGAGCAGAAGGGCTCACAGCAGGCTTTCACGTTGTTTGAATTGTTGATTCTTGGTTGACTTTGATCATGGAGAGGCTTTAATTCTAAAGTACATTAGGTGGAGTATCTCTCCAACGGGTTGTTTTCCCAAGACTGTCAGTGGCATTGCAGAAGATGCTGGTGAAAAGTTTTGTGATGTGAGCTGGTAATATCTTCAAATGTAAAGTTAAATTCATTAATGAAAAGAGCTGCCCAAGGGAGTGGTGTAGTCACCTTAAATGATGCAGTGAGAAAAGGGTTGCTTATTTAGATTGCCAGAATTGTACCTTTACTATGATTTCTGTAATTATCACTTTCTATCTGGTTCTGTTTTCCACTGCAACTGGGATTTACTTAAAAAAATACTTCATAAGTTATGGACTTTGTTTTGGTGTTTATGGATGTGTAGTTTAGAACTATATACAAAGTCAGATTTTGCTGTAAATGTTGTGACAGCTATGTAGGGGAATGACAGAAATAAGTAATAAGATTTATTTGGGAACTTTGTCTTTCCATCTTACTGCAAACTTCTTTTAATCACTTTTGCTTATAAGATCACCTAACCTAACAGCATAAAACAGGTGGCCCACAGTTTTATAATTTACATACAATTACTTGATTTTTTTAAAATGCCAAACAAACCTTTTGCTAGCAAATACTCTCTTCCAATGTTGATGGGTTTGATATTTGACATCATCCCAACGCCAGCTTCTTGCAATTGTGATTTTAGAATCATTGAACCACAGAATGTTTTGGGTTGAAAAGGACCTGACCTTAAAGATGTAGTTCCAACCCCCCTGCCAGGGGCGAAAACACCTTCCACTAAACTAGGTTGTTATAAATATTTATAAATACAGATATATCTATATCTATATTTTAAATGGTTTCACTGTAGGTATTTTGCTGTCTTGAAGCTTAAAGATGAGACTTTGAAAATATTATTGAATTATTTATATTACAAAAGGTGCAGAAGTAGACTGGGTTTGTGGTCTTTCCATTAGCTGCTGTTCTGCTGCCACATTGAAAATCTGTATAAAGCTCAATTTCCTCCTAACAGAGCACTTCTGCTACATGGGAGCTTTATTTCCTCACATATATCAATGTATTTTTCAGTAGTAAAGATAATTGAAATGCAAGATTATTTTAGAAATTTTAATATTTTTCTTTCTCATTGCACTGGTGAATCTTAAACCCTTTACTCTTTCACAGGTGTATCTACATCAGCAGTTAAAGTTGCCTCTACCAGACTACCTTCCCCAAAAGGTTTGGTTGGGAATCCAACTCAGATCTTAGCACAGTTTCCCAAACAGCATCAGCAGTCTCCCAAACAGCAGCTGCACCAAGTCCAACAGGCCCAACAGCAGCAGCAACCGCAGCAGCAGCAGCTGGTGCCGTGTTCTGTAGCCCAGCAGCAGCCACAGCAATCTCAGCTGCCAGCTGGCATCAAGCCCACCATTCAGATCAAGCAGGAATCAGGTAGTTGGAGTTGATCTTGGGTCACATTGATGAGGTCTTGCTGCAACTCAGGAAAGTAGGGCAGAATTCTGCCCCAAAACGTTTATGGGCGAGTAGTCATGAAGGCATGATTTCTTGAGTACAGGATTTGGCTTCAAACATGAATATAAGTAGATAGTGAAGGATGTTTTAATGTTTTCAAGTAAGAGTAATTAAAGAATTTGGTTCTTTCACTCTTCTTGTTTGGTTCAGGTATTACAGACCATGCTTTAGGTATATGTGTTTTTATCTTAGAGGTTGACAGGTATGTAAATAACTTCAAAAGTAATGTGATTGGCAACCTGAAACACACCAGTTTTCTGAAGATCCAAGAGTTGTTCAACTATATCACCTGGAAAAAGAAGTTACTCCATGTTTTAATTATTTTCTTTGGTCCAGAAATCAAGACGTACTTTTGAGGTACTTGTCAAAACAAATACAGTTAGATCTGGAAGTTAGACTGGATTCTTTTTGTGATATTGATTCATTCAGCTGACTTTGGGCAAGTCATGTTATCTTTCTTTCTTGGTTTTTCTCTGCTGTAGCACATAGTTTTTATCTGAGCAAGTAGTAAGAAATAAAATTTGCAAATTTAACCAGTTCTCAAATAAGTGCTATAAAAGTGCAAAGTATTTTTATGTATATTAATATAAAATCAGTATTTTATTTTAATCCTGTCAGTAAAATTCTTATTTTATATCATACTATTTAGATCAAAGAATTAAAATAGACCATGGAATGAAAAAAAAAACGGCCCTACTCCTGTCCTTTGATAAAATTGCCTACTCCTGTCCTTTGATAAAACTACCTTTTGGATTATACGACCGCTGCTTAAGAAAAAGAATAGCTACTAATTAAGACATAAAAAAGGCTTCCAGCCACTGAACAATGTCAATGTGAGCTTCATTTTCTCGACTTCTACAATGAATGTGGGCTCAGTGTACTTCTTAGTTAAAAGTTTCTTTGGAAATACCATCTGATACCAATTCTTTCTGGAAGATGTGAACCAGTTTTTATGGAAACTTTACTTTTTATTCAGTTTTGTGTTTGGATGATGCAGAGACTTCAATTTCTCTTTCAGTTTGGAGCTTACTTGCTCTGTACTGCTTTTACAGTCAGTGTAGAGAAAGAAGCCATCTCCGAAGGATGTTCCATATCTCAAGTGGACAAGACTTTTCACCTAGGAATACTTGTGTATAAACATAAGTGCTTCATCTAGATGAGATTCATTCAGGCTGTATGTTCCATGGCATTTGGCCACCACAATGCAATGCATTTACCTCATCATGGAACAGATCATAAGATGCACATCTCCTGGATGTACTTTTGAACAGATGTGAATGCACTGGTTTGCAACTGAGAAGTGAATCTCACAGAGGTACCATGCCCCAACATAAAATTAAGAGAGAGGGAGGAGAATCCTGGAGGTACTAAGGTGCCCTCATCGTTCATTCTTACTGATCTAGTCATAGCTTAAGCCAAATTTCTTTGTGGCTTTAAGATAACCAGTAAATCAAGGGGAAAGAGAGCAGTTTACTTAAAGTAACCTTCCCTAGCCAGTGTCACAGTTGCTTCCTTATAGTCACTAATGCTCCTTGTGCAGAAATGTTTTTTAATTTATTCAGGATGGTAAAGTTTGTCTAGGCTTATGACACATTAGGATTTATAGACTGAATTGATGAAAAATTACTGCTTGTAGATGGTTCATTGTATATGAACCTATTCAGTCTTGGTTTTAACCTGTTGGCTCCTGGGAAAGTTCTGTTTTTTTGTATCATAGACCAGGAAAAATAAAAAAATAACGTCAACAAATCAGTGATGGAATGGACAGTGGAAGTAGGAACTGAAACAGGCACATGAAAGGCAAAGTACATGACTTCTTGGTATTGCAAAACAAACAAAACCCAACCAAAACTAAGAAAAAAAGAAACCCTAAAAAATTAAATAATTTTTTTCATTATCAAGATGTATGGGCTCAGAATTGAAGCCTTCTGGGGCTACTTTCCCACTAGGCCTTGGTCTGAGAAAGCATTTCAGAAAGTAACTTATCGTGCCTGTATTTTAACAGTGACCTTTCTCCTTTCCTAGGTGTTAAAATAATCACTCAACAGGTGCAGCCCAGTAAAATCCTTCCCAAACCAGTTACAGCGACCTTGCCCAGCAGTAGCAATTCACCCATTATGGTGGTTAGCAGTAATGGGACTATCATGACAACTAAACTGGTCACTACTCCCACTGGTAAGTTATGGCTCTGAGAAGGGAAGGGAGGGTAAATCCAGACATACAGGTGATCAAGCATGGTTTCCTAGGGTTAAAAAAAGGCACTTACCTCTTCTGAACAGTGGGCACAATGCCACGTTCACAGTCCTGTTGTTATTTATTCCAGATCAGGATTTTTCTACTGAGTGCTCTTTTATTCCACTGTTTGAATTGGTACACAAAAATACCATTGTTCCTTCCCCACCGGGTTTATTTTAAAGGAAGTTTTTATGCAATCTATACAAATACTTTGCACTTCTGTAGTACCTTATATTACATGATTTATACTGGTTTAACTCAAGCAGACAGGTCAGCACCATTCCTGTTTTGCATAGATGGACTTTAAAAGACATGTGACTTGCTCATAGTCCTGCAGTGAATTTATAAAAAGACCAGTAAATTAAAATTTAAGCTCCCAGTGTTTTTCTGAGCATCTGGTTGTATTTGTGTTTCTAATAGATAATAATGCAGCCTGTTCTGATTGTAAAATTGCATGAGGAAAACTTAAAAGGTAGCTTTATCCTGGTTTTCAGAAAACTCTTTATTTCCTTTTTTTTTTTTTTAGCATGGGCTGGGAATATTGGAACCATAAAATATTTATGATTGGAAAAACCCTCTAAGATCATCTAGTCTGACCATTAACCCAGCACCACTATGTTCACCAGTAAAAACCTTGTCCCAGGTGCCACATCTACATGGCTTTTGAATGCTTCCAGGGATGTTGATTCCACCACTTCCCTGGGCAACTTGTTCCAATGTCTGACCACCCTTCCCATGAGCAATTCTTTCCATAATATCCTACTTGAATCTCTCCTGGTGCAACTTGAGGCCATCTCCTCATGTCCTTAGCATAAACTAATGGTTAAAACTCTGTTTATAACTTTTAAAGTACTCCACACATACATTTTTGAGTGCATTAAAAAAAAAGAAATGTTTTGCAGTTCATTTAGTTGGTGAAGTCTGTACTGTGCTCTCTTGGATGTGAACACATCTTTCTTGATGAAACAAACTGCATTCCTCTGATATTTAGCAATCAAGGGCACTATCTGCAGCATTACAAGCAAAATGGAATTTCAGTGTTTGTGTAGCTGTTGCTATTTTTGCTTTTGTGGACTCAGTTCTCTTTGCATTCAGAAAAGGACTAGTTCTGAAAACCAGCTTTTATACTATGTTGAGAGGTTTCTTTTGTGCTGCTGTATGCTGAGTCCATAAAATAGCATTATCGTTGTAAATCATATTTTTTTCTAAGGGTGTTACTTAAACTAATCATTGGTGGTTCTCTTTATAAGCAATCTGTCATATAGGACAAGTGTCATTCTTGAGAGGAAGGGATGAGTTCTGGTAGTGTCATCAGATGCCTGACTCCTGGGCATCTAAGGGAGCAAGAGGCAAAACTACAGGGAGAATTTGCACATCTACTGAAAATTACAGTCTTACATGCAAGGACATGAATTAAAATAAGGCAGTCATGGAACATTTGTTAAAATACTCAGAAGACTGTTATATTCAATTTAAATTTAGTATATACTTGAATGTTGCTCTGTGAATTCAAAAATTACTAGAAGAATTTTAAAGGGTGGTAATAGATTGCAGGATGGGATATCCTTGAATAAATCTGACACTTTTCTCCTAAACTAACATATTTTTCCACAAATATTGGTAGAGGATTGTGTTGTAACAGTGAACTTTTTTCTCTCTCTCTTTAAAACAGGAACTCAAGCAACATATACACGGCCAACGGTGAGCCCATCTCTGGGAGCTCGGATGGCTGGAACTCCAGGGGCTGCTACTTACGTGAAAACTACAAGTGGTAGCATCATTACCGTAGTACCAAAATCACTGGCTACTCTAGGAGGAAAGATCATCAGCAGTAATATTGTTTCTGGTAGGTATATCAGTACTGTTGTTACTGGTAAGACTTTTATTTCAAAAGTAACTTTGGGCTTGCTTTAATTGTGCATGGCTTTTCTGTGGGTTACATGCTTGAATAGTTATTAGAACCTTTATTGGAGAATTCAGAAGGAAAATAGCTGAGCATGAAGAAGAAGGTTATAGGTAGAAGTTTGAAGGTAGAGTGTTCTTAAGGATTGTGGTAGTTCTTGTGTTTCAGAAGGAAACAGCAAATGTAAAGGAAAACTGGGAGGAAAGAGAAATGTGGGGTGGGGACTAGTATGTTGTACAGAGGACAGAAAGATCAGAAAACACTACTGGCCCAAATTCAAAACATTTTATAATCTCAGTGCTGCCCTTCTCTGTTCCACTGCATATCTGAAGAACCAGAATAAAAATGGACTGTGTATGTTAAATTCAGCTATGCAGTCTCCACCTTATTTTGATATTTTACCAGTGGCAGCCTGTCTTTCCTTTAGACCATGTTCTGCCTTAAGCTTTCCCTCCCAGCTTTATGCAGATCGTGCTGGTTATCTTTGTTAGTCTGCTGATCAGCCATTGGTCTCCTTGCTGGTTATGTGCTGCTACATGTTACCCATGGAAGTTGTGGCTGCCCCAACCCTGGAAGTGTTCAAGGCCAGGTTGGGTGGGGCCTGGAGCACTGGTGTAGTGGAAGATGTCCCTGTCCTTGACAGGAGTGGAAGTGGATGACCTTCTAGGCACATTCCAACCCAAAACATTGGGTGGTTCTATCATCTCTGAAGGTAGGGTTTCTTTGGGACCAGGACCAAGCACACTGATAGTAGTGACAATTTCTTGTGTATCTTTAGGACTTCAGCTTTGTTTAGCAAGGACTCGACATGGCACCAGCCAGCTCCAGTCACTGCAAGGTGCTGCACAAGCTATCCAGTAAACACACTCTTGGGCTGTAATCTGGTAGAACAGTTTTACAGGTTTTGATTTCCACAGAATTATACTTAGTGATGATACAGCATCTTCTTTGGCAACAAGGAACTTTTTTTAGCCTGTTGTGGGTGTTGTGAATTGCTAAGACAATCTCTAAGTCTTGTAATGAATTATACACAAGTGGAAGTATTCTCCTGAGCAGCAGCTTATGTGGGGAAACCTGTGAGTGATCTTGATGAGGATAATAATGGTTGTCCTGGAAGAACACAAATTTGGAAATCATGCCTGCTTTTTTCTTTTTGTTTGCTTAATTGTTTTTGCTAAGGGAGCAGTCTTTAGATGCCTCTGAAGTCAGTAGGATTAAATAAATCATAATCTTGTCTCAGCATGTCTTCCCTTTTCCAGAATTGGTAGAATTGTTAATCTGAAATAGGTTGTGAAGAATCTACAGGCATGACTAATGAGTAGAAGGTAGTAAAGGGAATCCTTGGGTTTGCAGCTCTGTTGTGACTGAACGGTGCTTTCCTCTGGAGAAAGGAGAAATTGTATATAAAAAGCTGTCTGAGTAGCTACTGCAATGGCAGTTTGATAGCACTGATGGCTGATTCCAGTGTATGTACTTTTGTAGACTGTGGAAGGCTAACCAGAATTACCTGTCAGTGCAGGTAACTAAAAACCTGATAAAGGGAATGGAACTAATTAAATACTAACATAGGAACAGAAATAGCCAGGTCAGCTCTTCAAAAATCAAACAAACAAACAAAAACACACAAAAACCAAAACAAGACAAAAAAACCTCCAAAACAATTAACCAAAAAAGAAAAAAAGCCCCCCCAAAAAATCACAAAAGAAAAAAGAAACACAAACCAACAAAAAACACAAAACCAACACACTTCTAAACTTAGCTTTTATGGACTTGTTGTGAAACAATAGCGTATTTTTCTTTTTTCCTTTCAATCCACTACTGATCACTTACATTACAACAGGAAGAGGTGGTGTTTCTCTTGACTGGAGATACATCCTTGGTACATCGATTCTTCTGCAGAGGTCATTTGTAGAAGAGTATTTGTCTGTGCAAATAGGACCTTGAGTCAGTATTAATGATGTCCTTATCCCACCCTAAGTCCAGCCTTTGAAAAGTTCTACATGTTTGCCTGAAAAAGCTGTGTTAGTCTACTCTGTAACTTGTGAGAAGGGGTTGCCTGCCCTAATGTAGAATACATTATGTTCCCCTGGGCACAGCTGTTTTCACTGTAGGTGAAAGATTTGTTGAGTTGGCATGTAATCTTTCCTTGTTGAGTTGGGTGACATGAATTCGCATTCCAGATGCTGCTGGTTTCTTGATGTGCTTGTGTCAGATTTAAATATGATTCCTCTATAGCTCACCAAGTTCTGTGGTGAAAGGAAATATACAAAATGTGGTAAACTGCACTTTTTTTTTCCCCCCACAAAAATTTAGGAACTACGACCAAAATCACTACAATTCCAATGACATCAAAACCCAATGTGATTGTTGTGCAAAAAACTACTGGAAAAGGAACGACAATTCAAGGGCTTCCTGGCAAAAATGTTGTCACGACACTGTTGAATGCTGGGGTAAGTAATTGTTTCAAGTCTCAAATTAAGAGCCTGGTGACAAGCTGTGTGGTGGCTGCTTCTTGTCCTCCATTCTGCTAAAGGCTCAATTAAAAGCAAACTGTGCATGAGCTCCTTAACAAATCCAGCATGCCTTGATGTCAGGGATCTTTAAAAACTGACTATGGTTTGCAGAATATGCTGAAAGCAAACTGGGGATGTTTTCAAAGATAAAGGAAAATATAAACTTTAGAACTTTTTTTAAATGGATAATGATTTTGTATTCCTGAAGCAGTAAAGTAGATGAAAATTACTAGAAGTTAGCCTGTTTGCTCAGTGAGAACTGGGGTCCTGTATTGATAACATATTGATAATTGTGCATCTCCAGCCATTTTTTGTTTTGGTATAAAGGGCAGAAATAAACTGTCTTCACAGTAGGGAAACCACTTTCAATTAAAGTGGTGTGTAACATTGTGGCATCCTGTGCCCTGGGTACTGCACAGTGGTGAATTATTTTTTGGATAACCTGACGTATACCTAAGAATAAAATCAAGTTTCTGGCATCAACTGAGCTTATCTGTAAGTACTAGTAAATAAAAATTATCAGTGTTCCTAGATAAAACTGTGAGATTTAATGCCTTATTCCCATAAAATTTAAAAGGCTGCTTGAGTAGCAGAACTACTGAAAGTTTTTTTTTTTAAATCTTTTATGATTTTTTTTTTTAAGTTTTGAACTTCCCTAGTTTTAGAATTAAAGTATTTGCAGACAAGTGGAAATATTATGATGTTACACACTAGTAGCTACCAAAATGGGATGGTATTTTTGAAACAAGTATGGTTTGGGGGATTTCCAGCTATTTCATGGATATTGGTAGGAAGTGGCTATTACTGTGTTACTATTGGTTTGTTACTGTGCAGAGCTTAAAAAAAAGCATGCTCAATGTATTTGCTCTTCTTAAGCTATCAGGAGTCTAGTCATATGTAAACACTATTCTGTAGTTGAATGATTCCTGTGAAACTGCTGTAAATCTGGATTTTTTGATGAAGTGAACTTTTAATTGAAAAAAGTACATAATTAATGTCTTGGTCCTGAAGACAAGGCAAAAATCTATATTTAAATTATTTTTTTAGAATCTCAGGTCGGGTTTTGTAGGTGTCTTGCCAAAAGTTAGTGTTAACAGAAATTGGTGGTCTTAAAAAACATTTGTGAAGGATTTGAAGAAAGTTCCAATTTTAAAAACTTCATGTCTTTTAGTTACTTCTTTTTATTCACCCCTTCTGAGCTGCTTGAAAGATAAGGTAATGGAAAAGTGGATTTTGGTAGCTTTTTCCATTCAAAACTATAGGTTTTTTTGTTCTTGGTCATCTAATGTATTTTCCATCAAATAAATGTAGTTGTAGCAGCAGATTTATTTCATGGTACACACACTCACATATAACTGTATTTTTTTTTTTTGGAAAATTGGGTCTCACTGAACAATTCCATTAAGTTAATCTGTAAACTTTGACTTCTCTACAGGGGGAGAAAACTATTCAGGCAGTGCCAGCAGGAGCAAAACCTGCTATCATCACTGCCACAAGACCCATCACAAAAATGATTGTTACACAGCCAAAAGGAATAGGGTCCACGGTCCAGCCAGCCACCAAAATCATCCCAACTAAAATTGTTTATGGTCAACAAGGGAAAACACAGGTACAGTGAGGACCCCTTTCTGTCTTGGAATGTACCCCTAAATTTTAATGGGAAGTAAATAATTTTTCAATGTATTTCCTCATTTGTTCCAGGTTTAATATATATCTGTGGGGAATGAGACTTAAGTGGCGTAATGAGGTGGCCTCAATCCTGATTTCTCAAGCACAGTATCTGCATTTGTTAGCTTTTTCTGAAGGCCTACAGCAAGCCAAAAGGATTTACTAAGCCTTTTCTGGAGCTGAAACTGTCTGGCCCTGGCTCCAGATACTTGTTTACATTTTACAGCTGATGGTTAGACCATTAGAAATAAAGATGCAGAATCTGGACATAGGTCATTCATCAAATCTGAGGTGTTATAGAAGTTTATTTTCTGCTTAATACCTGTTCTGGCTATCCCTGCAACCTTGTGTAGTTGGTGGGGCTATATACAGAGAATCTGGCTTATTTCTGGATGCTTTCAGTTTCAGCTTTTTCTCTGGCTGCACTTAGTATTTGAAAGAACTAAGCTTTTATGAGATGTAACATTTTGTGTGTTTTGGTTGTTCAAGACTGTATTTATTGTGGAAGTGCTTGTCCTTATCAGTGCAGTGCATGTTCCAGCTCACTTGCATAGCTTTCTCTTATCACACTAGTTTTATCTAGTCCTGAAAAATAACTGTTTAGTGGTTTAGTGTGTTAAACACTTCAAATTACTGAGTGAAAAGTACATTCTTGTGCATTGCCATTTACTTGGACTTTACGGTTTAATAATCAAAGTTGCTGAATTTAGAGGTAGACTTTCTAAGTAAAATATTAATATTATGTAGGTATATTATTATATACATATTATGTATGTAGATCTATTTGTACATAGATCTGAGTGGCACCCTGTACTCTGATTGCTCATATCTGTTTTCTTGAGTGTTTTTATTATAAACAAAATTTACCTTTCTAATTAGGTCCTCATAAAACCAAAGCCAGTGACATTTCAAGCAACAGTTGTGAGTGAACAAACCAGACAGCTGGTCACTGAAACGTTACAGCAGGCTTCAAGGGTAGCAGAGACAGGAAACTCATCTCTCCCAGAAGTGAAAGAAGAACCACAAACCTACACTGACAGTAGTTCTTCTTCTACAGAGTCTTCCCAGAGCTCTCAAGGTCTGTGTTGGTGTCACATAATGTATGAGTGGACTGTCTTCCAAGCATGCCAGCTTGCTCCAGAGAGCTCCGTGTCTCCTTTTTGCACAGGTTTCACCCCATCTGTTTGCAGTGAAGCACTGTTGTTCCCGTACTTTTATATTTTTCTTTCTTTTGAGCTACTTACTGTATGCTTTCATTAATCCTGAAAAGTGATGATAAATGTGTTTTGGTGGGCTCCAATTTGCTGTTACAGTGCAACCTGTTCCCTCTTCCTGGAGAGTCTGCCAGATGTAGGCAGGGTAACAAGTTATGGAGGTTATTTTGGGAGTCCATGCTCTGCCACTGTCTTTCCAGATTGCATCAAAGCATTTCTCTGCTGCATGTCTGAATGCTGCCATGGGACCAGCACAAATCTTGGTCCTTTTGTAGATGTGTACATGAATCAGGACATATATCAGACATGCAGTCCTGATGGGAATCCTGCCCTGGCTTCAAGCCATGATATAGATCCAGGTCTTTGTGTGTAAGAGGAGCAATAAATAATAGGACATAAACAAAATCCAACCTCTATTCAGGAGTGACCATGATACGTATCAGTACAGCAAATTAAAGCAAGTTCCTCAGTGAAACCTTTGTACTTTTCTATATAATTCTGTAACTATTGGTCTATATGGCCATCTAAGTAAGTTTTTAAAAAGTTCTGAATATTCAACCAACTTACCAAAATTTAGGTGCTGTTAGTTCAGAATGCTGAATACATGCTGACCACCTGAACTGCTAAAACCTTCTGGAAAAAAAGTTCAATCCAAGGCAAATTCAACATACAAAGAAATCTGCTTGATTTTTCAAACAAAATCTTTTACAAAAAACTAAGATACAGAACTTCTGTTTTTTTGCTGGAAACTGTTCATAACATCAACAGTGTTTTACTTCAAGAATCAATTGAAATAGAAACTAAAGTGTTGCAGAATGAGATACGCAGCCTTAGCAATGTTCAAAACTAAAAAGTAATGAGTAATTTGGTGTAATTTTGAATTATCACTCTGGTTTAAAGCAAGAAGTTTGATGAGAGCCCTCCAACCGAAATGGTTGTATGATGACTTGAACTGGCATAGGTTGCCCAGAGAAGCTGTGGCTGCCTCATCCCTGGAAGTGTCCAAGGCCAGGTCCGACACAGCTTGGAGTAACCTGGTCTAGTGAAAGGTGTCCCTGCCCTTGGCAGGGGGTTGGAATGAGATGAGCTTTCAAGTGTCTTCCAACCCAAACCATTACATGATTTTATAATGTGCCTTTGGTTTTTTGCAAACAGATTCTCAGCCTGTAGTCCATGTGATTGCTTCAAGAAGTCAAGATTGGTCAGAACATGAAATTCCTGTGGACACAAACCCTACAATAATTTACCAGGACGTATCCAGCGAATCTCAGTCAGCTACTTCCACAATAAAAGCTTTGCTGGAACTTCAGCAGACAACAGGTCTGAAAACCCATGAGATTGTTTAGGATAACTTCAGAGGTTATTTTTTGCTTAAGCAGGCTTTTGTAATAAGTTTTGTAGTTGAAAAGCACTTACCTTGAATCAACTTGATTCGTCTATTTTATCCTATATCAGTTTGTTTGCATCTACAATGTTCACTATATTTAATTAAACTGGTACATCTATATTGTAGATTTATTTCATTATGAAGGTTTATATATCAGAGGTTAATTTTATGCTTTGTCTTTCTTCTAAAGTAGTGAAGGAAAAGTTGGAATCAAAGCCAAGGCAGCCTACCATTGACTTGAGCCAAATGGCTGTTCCAATCCAGATGACTCAAGAAAAGAGGCATTCTCCAGAAAGTCCTTCAATTGCTGTTGTAGAGTCAGAACTAGTGGCTGAATATATCACAACTGGTAAGTGTCTAAGGTTAGTGTGAGGGTGGCTTTGCAGTTGAAGTCTGAGGACTTAATTTTGCAGTTTTCTTACAATAGGTTTTACTTTTGTGTTTTTGCTGTAATTTTCTGTGGAGGAAATGAGGTTTTTCTTCCACTTCTGAGACCCTATGCAGGGGACAGAGATTGCATCTGCCTTGCTGGGCTATAAGTGAAAATGTTTCTAACTGAAACAGAGTGGTTGCTTCAGGATAGTAGATTGAATAGATGTTCCATTCCCTGGATGTCGAAGACAGACTGTCCCACCACCCTTAAAGGAAAATGTCTAGTAAAACAAAGTAGAAAACGAAGCTGGAGGAACTGTAGCCTAGTTTTTGTACATACTGAAAGAAGTCAGACATGGAATTTTGTTAAAATCCATTTAGTCCTGAGTAAAGCCAGGTGTGCATTTAGCACGGTAATGTAGCCCCAGTTTCTTCATTTTCTAGAAAGCCTTGAACTAATAAATATGCCTTTCTAAAATGTATAAGTTACTCAAATTCATCTCTTTAAATTCTTTACTCCTATTTGGACATCCATTTTGTGTAACTCCTTTCTCTTGTCTCTCTGATGTTCCCTACTACCCCAGAACACTAGGTATGGGCCACTTCCCACAGAGACATGAAAGGATCACATTACCTGTTTTCCATTTTAATTTCTTAAACCCATATTGTTGGTCTCTATATTGTTTGGAAAATGAAAGCAAAAACATGTTGAAAGTCTACATTGGAAAAGAGAAATAAAACTTAATTGTATTAAACTGTATTACCACATATCTGTAGCTCCATGATTTTAGTGCTAAATGTCTAATCTGATATTTTCATTTTGTTCTGTACCTTCTCCCCTTGCTCCCATTCCTTGAATGGCCTGAATTTAAGTTGTGTAAAATTTGGGCTGGGGGGGTGTTATTATTTTTCTTTTAAATAGCACTTACTGTATCTGGCTTCAATTTCAAATATTTGAATCGTGCTCCCTTGGATCTCTTTTAGAACAAACTCCAAAGTACAATAAATGGTGTTAAAGTGCTTTTGAATTAGCAGTCAAATATCTTCACTGACACGAGATATTGTGCATTGAGCTTCTCTTCAAGGTTCTAGTTTTTGATGGGTCTTGCTGTGCAAGTTGATGTACAAGAAGGCCTTTTGCAGGGAGAATGGAAAATTACAGTCAGTGTCTTTGTAGACTTCAGTTCTTTTCTGTAGCTTAGAAACCATTCAAAGTACAATGGCTAAAAATTTCCTGGAGATATGGAGATACTATTTTAAATATTAGGATTTCTGTAAACATTGATTTGAAATGTGGGAATCTTCCAGAAAAGTGCAGACTCCTGTGGGTTGGCAGCAGCAGGTTCTGCTGCAGCACTAAACTGGTTATTTTGCGCTTAGATTTTTGTCCCTTCTCCCAGTTTCTCTGAACATTGCCAAGGAATGGAAGTAACTGAGTTTCTTTTTGGTTTGATTCGTGCTTCTCTGAATTTATCAGCAACCCACATAGCTATATTTTCTGCTAAAAATTCAGCAGTAAGATAGTAAAGAATCTATAGTCTGTTGTGAAATGTCCTGCATGCGCCTGGACCAAAGGATTAGATACTTGGGAGCTGGGATTCAGAGTGTGCTTCCTCACGAGATGAAGGGAGCAATTCACACATCTTAGTGTCACCGTTTTTTGTCTGTCTGCAGACTCAGGAAGACAACACTGTATTGGGTCACATTCGGAAGAATATCTACACAACCATATAGGTTAGAAACTTCATTTTTAAATTAAGTTTTCAATTGTATAGGAATTGTTGGGAGATATCCAGGATAAATCTGGCACAGCATGCAGGCCAGTAGTGATGTAAACTAACTTTCTTGGAGTGAGAAAGTAAAATTACCATATCAATTAAATATCTGACCTTTCTTTAAAAAAGAAAAGAGACCTCTCAGGAAGGTCACTAGAAACTTTAATTTTAAGTTATGTTACAACTGAATTTAAACTTTGCTTGTTCTCCTTTGGTGATTAAATACTTAGTAACTAAGAAATTAGGTTACACAAATATTTGCATGTTTGTATAGACAGACATAAAGAGATTTGGATTCATATCTTATCAGTGACTGGAATATAGAATTTTTTTTTTTCTCAGTAGCACATTATTTTTCTATCAATCCACTGTTTAATTACAGGACTATCACTATAACTCTGTAACTCAAGCTAGATCTGTTCTCAAAAGTGACATAGACCCATAACAAGGTCTACATTTTTTGATCTATAATTTCTGATCAGCCTCACTTGCTTTAATAATACCCAAACATTTTCTAATTTGTCTTATTTTGCTAATCTAATCTTGCTAATCTTTCAAATTTAGCTTATGCTCTGAGGAGTATTATGTGCAGTTTATCAGTGGTAGAAACCTGGTGACCAAGGTTTACTGTTCTTAATTGCAGTCAATTGTGGACATGCTTTTAACAGTGTAAAAACCACATAATAACTTGTATTCTACAGCAATATTCTAGTGCTGTATGAAGAACCCAGGTGAACATCAAGCATAAACTCTGCTTGCAAAATTGTTGTATTGGGAAAGGGTGACCAGAGGAGGTTTGGACCAAGTGTGGTTACTTAGGAAACAGACAAAAGCAAAACCTCAGAGTTGCTTCTTTAAGGGGTTTTTCAGAATACATCATTAAGGTTGACACTAGCACACAGTGAAAGACATTTTCCATGCTTAGATCTTTTTCACTCATGTATGCTTTCAGTTGAAGCTTAACTGCAAAACAAACAGTTGAAGTTCCTGCAGTTAGTTCTGGAGAAGTGCCACTGACCTCTTTACTTTCAGTCAGTCATCGGTCCCAGCCCCACCAGTCATCTCAGCCCCAGAGGACTCTGGTGCAGCACGTGGCTCAGTCACAGACAGCAACGCAGACTTCTGTTGTGGTGAAATCTATTCCTGCATCCTCCACTGGCGCCATTACCCATATCATGCAGCAGGTTGGATCCTTTCTTTTCCCAGAAGTCTATAAACAGCAGTAGGTCATATAAATTACATAGGAGCAGGGCTTATTCTGAATGTATGTATCATGGTGCTGCCACCAAAAATGTTCAGCATACAGGCAAATAAATGATTTTAATATCACTTCAATAGCCAAAGGAGAGGAGGTTTAGATTAAATATTAGAAATAAATTCTTTACTGTAGGGGTAGTGAGGCACTGGTATGGACTGCTTAGGGAAGTTGTGGATGCCACATCCCTGGAAGTGTTCAGGGCCAAGTTGGACAGGACTTGGAGCAACCTGGTCTAGTGGAACGTGTCCCTGCCCATGGCAGGGGGGTTGGACTAGATGGTCATTAAGGTCTTTTCCAAGCCAAACCATTCTGTGATTGTGTTTTGATGGTGAGGGTGGTTGTAGTATTGCAGTGTCCTGACCTCATTAGGTTATATTGGTGGTAGTGTAGGGGGAAGAGGTGTGAAATGGAATCTGGTCAGTACACAGAGCGCACGGTATCTTTTTCATTTGATGTCTTTAGTTTGTGAGTAGGAAACCTTCTCTGAATCAAAAACTCAGATCATATTTAGATCAGGACTGTGGGGATTCCAGACTATTCAAACAAGAAGTGCAGCTTGTGGTGAAGTCTTGCTGAAGCCACTTGAATGACTTTGATCAGGACCTGCTCAACTCTGCAGTGCTTTAACTTGTGGGAACTTCAGCTGCAGTCCAGAACAGTACTGCATTAGAGTTACAAACTCATGTCAGGCAGTATATTTTTACAGGTATTAGGCTGTTTGATCTTGCTAACACCATTTTTCAGTGCATTTATACATTTTGGTTTACAAAGCATAGGTTGCTCGTTCCCTCAAGAAGTCAAATGTTTGTGTAATGCCCAAGAAAAATTGCAATGCAATTTTGGGAAAGGAAGAAGAAGAGAGGATCTGTGCTAAAATAGTGCCTGTAGTTAAATGGGGCCCTATAGAAGGAACCCTAGAGAAGATGATTAGGCTTTCTAGAGGCAGAATAAAAAAAATATTGTGCAGAGAGACTCTGGCTTGAATGAGGAGCTCCTGGCTCAGCCACCTGCTACTCTCTACTGCTTCATATCCAACTGCCAGGCAACCTGAGGGAGCTTTGAGCCTCAGTCTGACACAAGTGAGATCTACATAATCCCTCGGAGGGTTAGTTGTGAAGCTCATGTTCTCACACAGAGATGTACTACAGTTTAACATGATAATAATAGATCTTGATTGCTTATATATTGTGAAATGCAAGAGTATTTTTTTGTACATGCATTGGGTGTCTGGAATGGTAAAAAAAGTTAAAGTAGTCCATTTGAAACATTAAAAAAATGTTTCTAGATTGTGTATTCTTATATTTCTCTTTACTAACTTGCTCTAAATTCTTCTTCTTCTTAAGGCCTTAAGCAGTCACACTGCATTTACCAAACACAGTGAACAACTTGGAACTGAGGAGGGAGAAGTGGAAGAGATGGACACCTTAGATCCTCAGACTGGCCTGTTTTACAGATCTGCCCTGACGCAATCGCAGGCACAAAAGCAGCAGAAACTGAGTCAGCCGCAGCTGGAACAGACTCAACTGCAAGTGAAAACTCTGCAGTGTTTCCAGACTAAGCAGAAGCAGACAATCCACCTGCAGGCTGATCAAATCCAGCACAAACTCCCACAAATGCCCCAACTTTCCATAAGGCATCAAAAGCTAACCCCCCTGCAGCAAGAGCAAGCACAGACCAAACCAGATGCACAGCACCCCCCACATCATATGATGGCCAAAGAAAGGCAACTCCCTACCTTAGTGGCACAGCCACAGCAAACTGTAGTACAGGTGCTTGCAGTAAAAACCACGCAGCAGCTGCCCAAACTGCAACAGGCACCAACGGCACAAAAAATCTACGTGCAACCCCAGCCCCCCCAGAGTCAAATGCAGCTACCTGCCTCTTCAGAGAAACAGCCAGCAAGCCAGGTAACGGAATATTGATAGCATGCAAAATACACGTCGCTGTTCAAGGAAAAAAAATAAAACACCGACCCTGTCGCTGTAGCAGTGTTTTGTCCTGGCAAGAGAGAATCCCTCCTTCTGCTGGTAGTAATTACCGCAGCAGAAGGTTGACACTAGGAGAGAGAAGCACATGTTATAGGAGAAAATCCATAGAGCTCACAAACATGTTTTGTTGGACAGTTTTTATAATTTCAGCCACCATTGATGCATGGAATTTGTCCCTAGTTATTTTCTTTTAATTTTTAGACAATGACACGTGTAATTTCCATTCCCGTAGCACTTTTTATTTCTATAGAAATAAATATGAATACACTGCAGTCTCCTAAGGCTCTCCATTGTTCCTCTTCCTTTGTAGTTTACATCTTCCTGAAGTTATCTGGCTTTCATACACAGGAATATTTTGATTTTCCTTGGGAGGGAAAAAGGCAGAGACTGAGGAACATGGGAAAAAAATGTATTTTAACTAACTCCAGAAAAGTACAATTTTTTTGGTCCTTTCAGGAATAGATGTGAAAACTAGCAAACATACCAGAGGGCTGTAAATCCCAAAGGAAAATTACGCTGCTGTGGTATTATACTGCTACAATCCTTATCTAGCAGCCTAAAAAGCTGCTTTTCCCCAGGCTTCAATTAACTGTTGCCCTATCATTGCTAATTCCTTTGTTAAAACACTGAGTTTCAATTGTCTTCCTAATAGCAAGTATGTTTGTGCCATTCTGTCCTTGGAAATATTGATGAGGATTTCAATAAAAAATATATTAACTGTAATATGCACAATAAAAATTTGATTTTCAGGTGCAACATCTAACTGTAATGCAAGGATCCACTGTTACAGAGATAACTTTTGAGGGGCATGAGCCTCCTTTTGTTTCAAAGGTAGCAGGTGGCAGTTCTGTGCCCAAACTGGCATTGCTGGTTACCAGCCTATTTCCCATGCAGGCACCCACGGAGACATCAGTAGCAGATATGTTGAGAGTGTCTATGGTGGAAGCTCAGATTGATGCAAACATAGAGCACACGATAGTGGATCCCCCAAACAAGGCCACGTCCACTAGTAAAGCTGCTAGTGAAGCAGAGTCGTCACCTTGTACCCAGGGCCCGAGGGTGGCTGCAGTAGGGATGACGGCACCTTCCATCCCCCAGCAACAGACACACACAGAATCCAGCTCAAGTCCTCCTGCTGTTGGTCCTACTTTAACAGAGAGGAAACTCGATGCACAAGGAATACCTACAACAAACCAGTTCATACACATTCAGAATATATCACAAAAGAAAGCTGAAGAGAGCTCATCAGAAATTGTTGTCCAGGTAAGAGAAGACTGAGCAAATAAGGCAAAGATTGAGCACAGCAAACACGTCTGATATGATGATAGTTACTAAATGATTGAGTACTTGGGGGTTTATTCCCCAGGTTTTGGTTCTGTTTCTACTCTTAGCTTGTAATCAATTGCTACATTGAAGTGTAATTCTTCTTAATTGGGCTCAGGTTTCTCTAGTACTGTGTATCATTTACTCTGTCTCCAGTGTCTTCCTTCTGTTAAGAAAACAACCAAACTCATTTTACGAAGTAGTTTCATTTGCAATGCTTAAAACTGCTTCAGCGCTTAGTATAGAGTTATGTGCTAGAATCTTTTATATTATCTATTAAAGTTGCTTCTGAGTGTAAAATTAATGACATTGTAGGGTTTGCTTACTGGAAGGGTTCAGCAAATAAGGTCTGAAATCAGAAGAAAACTTTTTAACTTCACTTAGGGTAAGACCACTTCTGAGATAAAATTGCTATTGATCTTTAGCGTAAATGCTTTGAATCATTTCCTAACTGCTATGCTTGATATTTTCATTGATTCTGCTGCCTTAAATATGATGGTTTATTTTGTAATAAGTTGTCAGAATGTCAACTGAGGAGGTATAGAAGTCTTCCAACTGGTATAATGTGAATCTTTGTTGACAATTGAAATTGTTTTAGTATGTATAATGATTGTGTTACAGTGAAAATACTTCTGATGTGGGAAACAGTTTGTGTATAGAGATTTCAAATTTTTGTGATACTTTGTGAAGTCTTTACTGGGGCTAACTTCTCTTTCGTAGAAATTACCAGTTCTGTATTCACTTTTAGTCTTCTTTATATAGACAAAGATTTCTGTTTTACTTCAAACCTGTATCTTTTGAGAATTGATGCTATTTATCATTGTGGCATGCTATGAGCTGTTTCAAAAGTCAAATAATGCCCAGAATTTCAGTTGTATAAAATCAGAGATTTAGCTTTTTAACCTATGAAAGTACAACTAAAAATAACTAACATAATAGCCATAATAATAATAATCTTAGAAATAAATAGCAATTGTGTTTCCTCAGCCTCTGAGCTGCAGCTCTGAGCAGGGCCAGAGCTTGAACTCTGCTGTATACAAAAAACAATCCTCCTGGAGTGCTTGGACAATGCACTGCCTGGTGGGATTCTTGGTGTTGTCCTGTGCAAGGCTAGGAGTTGGACTCTGTGGTCCTTGTGAGTCATTTTAACTCAGGTTATTCTTTTATCACCACGTCACCACGTCTTGTCTAAAAAAGATCAGGCTGAAGAAAATATTATCTCTGTTTGGGTTTGCAGAATGGTGGATGATGGGCATTTGTTATGCTGTCACAGACCTTTAGGGAATATCAAAGACCTGCAGAGCAAGATTATTCAAATTTTACCTTTCAAAACCCAATCCAGTGAAAGGCTGCTTTGAAGCCTCAGTTAGGGAAAATTGCCCTTGGAAACCAAATAATCCCTTTTCCACAAATCTGTGCTCGCACAGATGCCTTTACCTTCAATATTGTTCATTGAACTTAAATATTTTCTTTCTTTCAGACTATCCCTCACTATCCCATCCCTTGTCACTCCAGCTCCAATGTGGTGGTGGAACCCAGCGGACTCCTGGAGCTCAACAACTTCACCAGTCAGCGCCTCGATGATGAGGAGACAGCAATGGAGCAAGATGTGGACAGTAGCACTGAGGATGGCACTGAGCCCAGCCCCTCTCAAAGTTCTGTTGAACAATCCTAAGGAATAGAGACACTGGAGTGTACTTTAAAATACCTTGGGATTTTGAGCATCCAAGATGCCCTTCTATTGTGATGTCTTAGAGCACTTTGCCTATTAGAATTGTTCATTGGACTCTTGAAGCCTCAGTAGGTTTTAACAAGACAGTATTGCAAAAGCTGAATCTTAAAAATTGTTTTGGAAAAAAAGAAGATGCAGGTACCAATATTTAGTAAACCTGTGACAGTGGAATGTACTCCTGTTCAAAAACAAATCTGTAATGAATTCTACAGCTTGTGCTGTTGAAGCCCTTGCCCAGATACTGAAACATCTTTAAGTGAAAAGAGATCATTATTTTCCTGTGTCTTTTTAGCTGTTGAGCAAAACACCATTAAAAAAGAAAACATTTAATAAATATTTTTCTTTTCAAATAGCATGTGAGAGAAAAAATGTGTCTGACAGTGCTGGAAAAGCCCCAGGAATTTTGGAATGGGTTGGCTTTCTTGCATTCCTGCTCACTTAAAAATTTTTTTCAGAAGCTTAAAATATTTTTTTTTTTTTAATTCTTACTGGTGAATGTTTGGAAATAAGCAAAACCGCTAACTGGTAGCAAAGTGGATTTGCTAGTGGAGTTTTGTTTTCATGCTTTGCAAGAAGTAGGGTCATAGTAGATGAGGCATTTCTTTCTGCCATAAGCATACAAAATGCTCATCTACTCTAGTTAACCTCTGATTATTTATTTAAATACGAAATTTAAAGTGAGGCAAGTTGTTGGAAAAAGTTCCTGTGAAACAGGCAGTTGTATTAATTCTAGTACAAACCAGGGAGAAGGAAGTACATTTTGCTACTAATCAGTTTTTCAAAATTTTGGATAAATAGTTCAACATCTTTCCAAGTTGAACTTGAGAATTTAGAAGTGAGCTAAGAGTTCTGAAAATCTGTATTTTACTCTTACATGCTGTTTTTAAAATTGACCATTTGGGGAGTTTAAAAGCTTAAATGGGTATACAATGGTGGGTTTCCAAATATAGCCTTATGCCTTGGCTTGTTGAAGCAATACATTGGGGTTTTGTGGTAGTTACAAGTCACAGAGAGCGGTTTGGGTTCAGATGGGACAAGAGAACCAGTTTTAATACATTCTGGTAATTGAGACAATACTTTTTTTTTCAAAATGTATATAAAACCATGTTTTTAACTGTTTTGTATAGATTTCATTATAAATAACTAAGCATTTTATGACTTTGACATCATTTAATTGTATATAAATGTATAAGCCTAACTGCCCACATTTTGGTGCTGAAGTACTGTAAGTAGGTTTCATCCAAAATCTAATACAGTTTTTTGAGTCAGTCTTTTCTTTTTAAACTGTCATTTTACTGTTGATATTGTAGTTAAGGTTAAATTTCAATTGGAGTAACTCAAACTGAAAAATACAAACCCTAAAAACCATTAACCTGTTCTGAATCCACCTATGTTAGAACTTGCAGTAACCCCTAGAGGGGGCTCTTGGTTTTTTCTAATGTCAGTTGTCTTATAAACTAAGTCACGAGGATCTTCATGTACTTCTTTTTTCCTTCTGTCTTCTTTTTCCATCAACATTAGTTCTAAAATAGCATAGAGTATAATTGTGGAGAAATGGCCTGGTAAATTTGACGTGCGAATACTGGAATAGGGGGTTATGAAACTAATTATTTTTGTATTACCTTTGTATTGAAATCAGTATTGGTTTGGATTCTGATGTCCTTAGTGCTCAGGATTGAGGAGAATAAGATGTTATAAATGAAACATTCCACATTTCTTTATTTAGTTAAATAATTACCCTGCCAGTATGTCATTTTAGGTAGTTAAGGTTTTGATAGCTATTTGGGAGATTTTACTCTTGTTTTAATGAAACCACAGCAATCGACAAAAGTGAAGAAGTTATGCTTTAAGTTGTGAAAGTTCCACATTGCTACAGGATGACAAAAAGTGGCTTAATGGTGATGTTATTGGCAGTGGACAGTCTTTGCATAAGTCAGCATAAGGAATGGTCTGTATTTCCATACCCAGTTGTTAAGGGTCCAAAGCAGGTGACACACACAGTTCTTCTGGCTTGTATCAAATTTTCATTGTCACCTGGGCTTTTGCAGTGCTTTGAGTGTCCCTGGTATATGTAGGACTGGAAGGCCATGAGAATATAAGAGAGAGAGAAGACTTTTCTTAAGCACTTATGACTACGAACATTGCCCTAAATTACAGTTTCGGTTTTAGGTGAAGGTATATGCTCTCCCCAGCCAAAAATAGATACCAAGAAATAGTGTAAGGTGAATTCAGCACCTAATATATTCACTATATTGTTGAGTTCTGGTCCAGTTTATTTTGATGTTTTATGTAAGACTTCTGTTTGCCTCTTTAGTGATTGGAGCAAAGGTATGGACAACTACAGTGGACTATTTGACAATTCTTTGAAGATAGCAAATTGTTTAACATCTGAAAGCTTTTCATGTTTCTGTGAGAAGGGATTGATTTAAGATTGGCAAGTTGAAGCATGTGGTGGGGATGTCTTGAGGTGATGTGAGAAATTTAGAAGAAGGAACTTTGGTAATCAGTGTGTTCATTCTTGACATTCTTCTCTTGCGGCTTTCCCAAATTTCAACTTGTTCTTCAGATTCTTTTATTGAATTTGTGTGTTCCAGCACTTCATCATATGAATACCTTTACAAATAAGAAATAGACAAGGTGACCTAAAATGTAGGGTAGATACAGTTGGAGTTTTTTAAACATGATTTTTTTATAATGACACTAAGATAAGGTGCTTGGAGCATTTGTACTTCTCTCCTTTGCATGAACTCCAGGCATCACTGCCTGTTATTTTGTCCTGCCTGGCAGATGTGCAGGTTTTTTCCTACCTGCCCTTGGGATACTTCATCCCCCTGCAGCCATGTATCCACGTCTCACAGCCCTATAAATATCATCAAACTGCTAAAAATAAAGCATCGGTATGTAAAACAATACTTGCGTATCCCCTGTCCCTCATAAGCTGCATCTTCATTCCTGAAGTTAATTTGATGCCCTTTCTTGGAATGGAGGAAGGAGTAGGTATGGTGGTGATAATTTTTGGTACTGGGAATTAGCAGGCTTGTATCTCTCTTATCAGAAAACTGGATAAATTGTAGAGCAAGTGAAATGGCATTAATGAGTTGCTTTGAATTGAGCAGTTTAATGAACGTGCTCTGGTGCTGCAGCAACACACATGAATTTTCAAAAAAGGATGCTAAGAAAGTGAACTGAAGTTAGAGGAAGTACTGAAACTAGGGGGAATTTATGTGTCCTTTAAAAATGCAGGGAATCACAGCAGACTGCATGTTTTCTGGAAAGGTTAGACCATTGTGCTGAGTGTATTTTCAGTCTCAGTATTTCTCTGACTTACAAAACAAAGCCCTGAGCTTTTGAAATTTCAGAGCAAAATAGAAGAAGGGCCCTTAGGGCCCTTTGAATAGAATAAATTACTCAGTTAATGGGATTTAAAAAACCAAAACAAAACAAACCAACAAACAAACAAAACTACCTATCTAAAACCTAAAAATCAAAAATTTTGAATTAAGACTATGCTTTTGTTTCTAATGCAGAAATAGTTTCTGAAGTCTTACGATTTCACAGGTGAAGGTGGTTGTGCATCCCCACAAAGGCCAATGATTTCAGCTTGGCAACATTGAATCCAGAGAAAACTGATCATAATTTAGGATAATTAACTAGAAAAATACTGCTTTGGGGTTTGTATGTATTGGGCAAAAAGTATCTTTAGCACCTGTGTGTCTATGGTTGGCTCTTTTCCTAAGTTTTGAAGTAAACCATGAAGAATGTTTACTAACAGCCTGTGCATGGTTTCCATCCAAACTGTGGGACTGAGTTTTTTCCCCTACTCAGAGTCTGTCCTGAGAATCTTTCAATCTTCTTTTCTTCCAGCAGAAAAGAAACACTTACCTTACGATAAATTTAGAGCTTAATATGGCTTATCAAAGAGAAAGTTAGGGGAGAGGTACCTTTAGTACCTCTTAGGTATTTGTGGGTTCCTTTGCAAGAAGAAATTGTTGTTGGGGCATTTCAGTCTGGTATAGAGGCAGAGTATCATCATCAAATTATTTGGATTGGAATGGATCTTAAAACTCATCCAGTTCAACCCTCCAGTCATGGGCAGGGACACCTTCCACTAGGTTGCTTCAAGTCCTGTCCAGCCTGGCCTTGAACGCTTCCAGGGATGGAGCAGCCACTGCTTCTCTGGGCAACCTGTGTCAGGACCTTGACACTCTGACAGGAAAAAAAGCTTTGGAAAAAAAAAAAAAATCAGTTGTAAGAACTGAGATTGACAAGGGGTATAGTATTTTTTATCATTTTCAGTCTTTGCACAGATGCTGCAGTTTGAAATCTAGTGGCCTTGTATCTCCAATACTGGCAACTGAGAGTAGGATTACTATGCTAAGGATTTAAACTGTGAAAAAAAAAAAAAGAGAACTTGGTGGTACCTTGAGGCATGTAGAGCTATGACTGGCATGCAGAGGTAGTTAATCATCTTGGATTGGTTTGGTGTTTTCACTGAACTTTGGTGAAATGTTGCTGAAGTGTTAAAATAGGAAAATCAGTACCTGTGAACCTGCTAATTAATTCTAGAGAAAAAGGGCCTTTGAATTATTTGGTACAGAAAAGATAATAAGTTTTCAAGCACTGTGGACTGAAGAGTAATCAAATGGTCTTACACCATTTTTGAAGCCCAGGACTGCCCCCACAGGCATGATGAAACAGGATGATTTATAAGGTCCTTTCCAGCTCAAACCAATCTGTGATTCTGTGATAACTGTTAGAAATGTCCAATACTCCAGACCTGGTCCTACTTAAAACTTCCTATGATTTTAGTTGTTTTGGTTTGGTTTTGTTTGTTTGTGGTTTTTGTTGTTTTTTTGGTTGGTTGGTTGGTTGGTTGGTTTTTTGGTTTTTTTTTAGGTTTCTTGGTGTTTTCATTAGCTTTCCCACTCAGTAAGGTTTTTAGCAGTTTTGAAGTTTTCTGTGATCCTGGTGATCCTGTTTTCTGTAGCCATTATGAAATGAATTTAGAAAACCTACTCTTGTCACCCAGCTGGGAGTGGGTGATCAGGACCAGGAGCTTTTTGGGCTATTAATGAACCCTTCAGAGAGTGGCAGGCATATCAGCCAGTCTCTTATGGACTACATATGTGTTTTAGACTCCATAGAATGGTTTGGCTTGGAAGGAAGGAACCAAGATTATCTAATTTTGTCACTTGAATGCCCAAACTACCTAGCATGAATCCTTTTTGATGATACTTTTACTAAAACTTCGATAATTCTTACTTGTAAGAGCCTAATGTATTACTTATTAGAGCAAACATTGTTCAGAAATTGTCTTTTATGGTAAAAAAAAAATAAAAAAAAAATCAGCTTGTCACAGCTCTTAGCCAGAACTGTCCCAGAGAATTACAGATCTCCAGTACTTTGTGACTTCCTTCATGTCAGGCTCTACCAGAAGCCAGCTAAAGGCTCTGGAGGTTTCTTTGCACAGGTTTTTTTACTGTTAAGGATGCTGCCCGAGATCTGCATACAGCAAAGAGTTCTTAACAGTTCTTAGTGCCCACACGTCACAGGTTGGCAGGAAGCTCTGGAGATTATCTAGTCCAACCCTCTTGCTCAAAGCAGGGTCACACTGCTCGGGACCATGTCCTGTGGGGTTTTTGGAAACCTAGAGTGATAGAAACTCAACAAACTTTTCCAGTGACCACCTGTGCATTATTTTTTTCTTCTTTCCTAGTATGTGCTGTGTTTTCTGGTTTTTCTCTTGGTTTGTTTTGGATGTGAAATAAAAATACTATATTGAGAAGAGGTTCACAACAACATGAGAACAAACTACAGGGAAGAAGCACAAATTTAGTGAGAACAAAGTGTTGTAGCTGCAGTGTTTCCAGAAATAGGGATATTTGTTTTCCTCTCCAGACTACAGCTTGTTCAGTTCTCCCTGCAGCCACTTCAGGACTGCAGAGACACAGGCTACTAACAAAACACTGTCACCAGATGTAATTTTCTAGTACTTCTTAATATTAAAAAGGTGTCCAGAGGAAGATTGGAATGCTTGGAAATGTTTTCCAACTGCATCAATCTGCAGGTGGATGCAATAGCTGTTACTGAGCATTGTGCAGCCTTAGTTTTTGCATGAAAATATATAATATAGATCTATAGGTGACCACAGCGCAGTTTTAGCTCTTGATTTACACCTTTTTTTCAAATACACCATGTAAATGTGACACATCCAAGCCCAGAATTACTGATTTGAGAACTGGATGGCTGCCTTCCCTGTGAAGCAGGGATTTTGGTCATGGTGGAGCCTTGATAGAGCCATTCTATGAAGATGCACATACTCATTTGGTTGCAGATTGTGTTCCCCTCTGAGTTTGTCCTGAGGCATGCATGAGCTCTCCTGTAATAAATACAAATGAGGAGACCGAAATCCTAATAAAAATCTGCCAAAGCATCTTAACCCAGGAAGATGCTGCAAAGCAGAGCTTGCTAAGTACAGAGAACACAGGATAAGGCTTTACTACAAGTAATTGTTATCAAATGGCTGTATTATAAATAATTGCTATGAAGTTTAACTGATAGTGGGACGTGGACTCAGTGAGCAACTGCCTCGTCTGATCAGCCACTGTGAAAGTAGTGCAGGGCTTGGGGTTACTTTTAGTTAGGGTTAGCACAGATGCCTTATGGAAAGTTATTGTATGGAAATAAAATAGGAACCTCAAGCTGAAATAAACGAGTTGAGGAACAGGGGTTGCAAACTTTAAACTTGAGGGTAAATGTAACCTGGATCCTTTAAATTCTTTCAATCAAGGTACAGATGGCACAAGAACAACTCTGGCCCCAGAGCTTTAGTCCCATTGCAAAAGCTGGGTAGAAGAGTTGATCTGGTAAGCTTTTTTATTTGGGTGTACTTGGTATGTACAGATGGAATGTGGGAAACGATGGTGTACAGATGCCAGCAGGAGAACTGGAGGGGAACTACCAAAATCCCCTCCAGAGAGCTGCAGCTCCTGTTATGGTGGGACAGCCACAGTTTGCACCTAGATTGTTGATTTAGTAGTGGTACCCTTGTTTGCAAAACGTACAAGAACTCAAAAAGTTGCCAAGTTCCTGACTGCGGTGGGCTATGCCCCCCATTACCTCTTTTCTCCTTACCTTCCATGCCTAGAGAAAAAAGTTTAAATTACCCAACTTCATTCTTAAAGCTACTGAAAATCACTTTTCCTGTCCAACAACTCTTTTAGGAGAGTGAGGTTCGTTTTCATTACAAATCACATTCTTGATCTTGGTTCAGGCAGAAAGGGTGTCCTTTGTGTGATTTCTAAAGGACTTCATGATTTCCCTTTTGTTTTTTCTCTGTCCTTTCCTTTCTGGACTTTGTGGTCATATTGCAGTAATCTACAGCCTAGAGATTAGCAGGACAGTAGTAATGTAAGGAATGGAGGTTCTTAGGTCAAATCTAAATTAAGTTCCCCTTGGAAATTGCCAATAAATTCTTTAGTTAGTTAGGATGACTGTAGAAAAGCATGAGACAGCTTCCTCAACATAGGCCTAAGAAGATCTGGATTTCCATGCCATGGAGACTGCCTCACAGAACTGAGGATTGCTGTGGGATGGGACACTGGAACAGGCTACCTACAGAAATGATGGAATCACTATCCCTGGTAGTGTCTGAATGATGTGAATATGGCTTGGTGGTGAATACGGCAGTGCTGGGGTAACAACGTGACTCAATAATCTTTTCCAACCTAAACAATTGTGCAGTTTTTGATTTGGAGGAGCGTATGTGGCACTCTGAATACATGGCACAGATCAAGGTGCTGATGTTGTGTTACACAGGCACTAATTCTTTGGAGAGACACATGAGCTACTGCACAAGTCAATGGAGTTCACGGGGCGATTGAAAAGCAGGAAGGAAGAAAGAGAATGCCCTCTGTAGCCTGGTGAGCACAGCAGGTGAAATGACACATGAACTTGCAAACTTCAGGTTGTCAATCACACCCCTGAGAGATGTTGTGACATCAATCCTGCAATCATTACAAACAAATCCCATGGGATTTGTGAAGAGTCCTGGATGTGATGAAATTAAGCAGTACTGAAGCAAAGACAGACATTATAATGACCCCCAAGGACCTGTGGAGTCTCCTGTGAAGAAGCTAACACGTTTTCATCCTTCACCTTTTTTTTTTGGTAGGGTGCTACACAGTCCTCCACAAATAAATGAGTCCACAAAAACATTCCCCATTGCCAGACATACCATTTGCTGCTGCATCCTATGACAACTTAAAGCAATGACAGCTCCTGCATTATTTTTTGAGCTCCCTCATGAACCTGGAGTATAATAGGCAATGGAAACACCAGGATGCACTTGGACAGCTTGGATTTTATTCCTATGGAAAATGGTGATTGTTTCTCTTACAGACTTAAGAATCTGTTTCTAACTTATGTTTCAACTTTTTGGCTTGATGTTTTATGAAAATTCAAAGTCTTGTGATTTGAGCCCTCTTTTTGTAATATTCCACCCATCCTACTGATCATAATATTTCTTGTAGAGTCACAAGTTTCCACCAAACCAGTGCAAGAAGCCCAATGAAACAGAATAGTCTCACTTCTGAAATTCTGGCGTGTGTCTTTCTGGTGTGACTTGTCTATCTGATTTGTGCTTCCCTTGGCCAGATGTGTTTTGTAATGGCAACTTAAAATAATACTCACTATTGCTGTTGTTGGAGTATGACCAAAAAAGTTTTTTGGTACTTAATTTCTGCATTTAATTTATTGATACCAAAATACATTTTCCAGTTCAGGAGAGCTTAGTGTAGCTATCTTCTGGTTTGGCTTGGCAGGAACCCAGCCTACAGAGGTCCATAACACGTTTCATGCTGTGCACAGTGTCTTGGCTACAGCCTTGCTTCTCTTAGTTTGTGGCTGTAATGTCTCCATTTTGCTATTGTGGGGTGTTCAAATTTGTTCTGTTCTTTCAAAAACATTTTGAAACATTTCTTCTTAATGCTAGTGCCTTGTGTTGGTCCATCTTCTCCTCACCAGAGAGGAGTCACCAGGGGGACTGCTCAACCTCCTACTTCCTTTTCCTTACATATTAGTCTCATATTAGCACACAGATGTAGTTTTTTCTTACTATTATTTACTGTCTTATTACTATTCAGGTAACACCAGTGCCTTCTGAACTATGTGGGATACTGCTTCTTTGTGTAGCAGAAAAGCAAGGAGTCTCTGCAGTTTCTAATGCACTGAGGACGAAGAGTAGCTCAGGGCCATGAGTAGTGTGGATAGGTTAAACAACAAAACTAAAGGCAAATTATACTCTGGATTTCATAGAACCATAGAAAGGCTTGGGTTGGCAGGGACCTTTGAAAGCATCTCATTCCAATCTCCCTGCCATGGGAACACATTCCACTAGACCAGGTTGCTCCAAGCCCCATCCAGCCTGGCCTTGAACACTTCCACAGATGGGACAGCCACAGCTTCTCTGGACAACTTGTGTCAGGGCCTCACCACTCTCTGGGAAATGAGTTTCTAATCTAAAATTCTCCTCTTTTAAAACCATTGTCCCTGATCTTCCCTGGATTTCCATGGGTTTCTCTGCCACAGCTTCAATTTCTGCTTGCTTTCAGGTACAGCTACTCAGAATTCATTGTTTCATATGAAAAAAGTATATAGTTTTGCCAAAATAATAGAGCTTGATTATAATGGAAGTGAAGAAAGACTGCTGTTTGGAAAAGACTGATTCTTTTAATTGGATGCTTCATTTTTGAAACATGAGCTCATGAGGTTGTACGTTTCTGTTTTTCTTTTATGAGTGGTGAAGGATTTTGCTGGCAGAAAAATGTACGTGAATTTTAAATTCAACATATAATTTCACTCTGTCCCCCTCAAATACATACAATTATTGACGTAGAAGACAAATCAAAGGGTCAGGTGCATTTATTGGATGTCACCTGCATTAAGCTCTCTAGTAATGCAGCCAGGCTTCTCCAGCCATGCTGTAACCTGTCTCTTGTTTTCCAGGAATGTAAACAATCCTATGCAGATGTGTCACAGCAAACCTGAGCCAGAACAGCCCAAACTGCATCGTGCTATAAATGATTTCCTGTGAAGAACAATACCTAATCAGTTTTTATGTTGCAATTTGAGTGTGGTGGCAGGCTGGTCGTTTTCCTGATCTTTTGACAAAATAAATAGCTCAAAAAAATCAAGTTAATACCAGAAAACCCCCAAATTATTTAATTTGGTTATGCCATGTACCATGACCTATAAATACGAGTTTTTCACTATGAGAATGAATTCTTCACTATGGGGTGCAAGTAGATGATCTTTAATGTGCCTTCCAACCCAAATCATTCTATGATTCTATGTGTCAAATGGAATAAAAATAATTATGCTTCTGCATTTAATTTCTTATTCTGCTGTTCACGCATCTCCCATATCCTGCTTTTACAGGTGAGCTTTTGTAATAGAACTTCTAAGCACAAAAGGCTTGTGCTGAAGCAAGAAAGACTATGCTGTATCTGAATGATGTGAACATCACCTAGCAATGACCAGTTTTATATCAGTACTGAACTGCCAGCCTAAAACCCACAAGGAAGTGTTGTTATTTCAGGGAAAATGTGTTAACTTCACCAAACTGTTCAGATGGTGGGAAATACAGGTGGACCAGCTGTGTCTTCCAAATTGAGAAGTATGCAGGAGTCCTTTTCATGTAGCCTATGGAAAAAAACCCACATGAATGGCTGTAGTGGACCAATATCTCGTCTCTCATCAGGGCCCATCTGACTCCTGTCTCTCATGAGCAGACCCAACAGTATGATGCAATGTGAGCTCTGCCTCAGCTTGGCACATTTATAATAATGCATTTCTTTTTCCAGTGGAAAAATGTTATCATAACCATGTGGTTGTGGTTTTGTGTGTGTGACACTTCTCCATTATATGGCAGCTGGGGAGATGGTTTAGTGGTGAACACAGTGGTGCTGGTTTAATGAGTACTCGATAAACTTAGAGGTTTTTTCCCAACCTTAATGACTCTATGATTAGTGTTTTCCTCATCCTCAGGCCTTTTTTCAAATAAACACCAGTAGGTTGCTAATCATTTCCCTCCTTTGGGGAAAGAATGCTTTATTGGTGAAGAGGCTTAACAAGGGCTCACATCACCAGAATTTCTGTGATCCCAGGCTAATCGGTTGCTTTGCTCTTCGCCTTGGCTCTCCAAGCCTTTGGCCATCTACATTCTCCACAGGGTAGTGCAAAGATAAAATCCATTTGTGATTGAGTTGCTTGGATACTGTTGGCGCTTGGGGCAAAATTAATAGTATAGAAATAGAAAAATGCATCTTCTAGAATCTTTCCTCTGGTCTCCAACCCTCCTCATGCAATTAACCAACCACTGTGTCTTTCCTTGGGCCAGTTCAACATCCCAAGCTGCTGCTCATCTCGTGTCCTCACTCAGCAGTTCTCTACAGGACCCTGCAACTTCTCTCCCCAGATAGCAGCTTCTAATTGGTAAATCACTCTCTTCTAGCACAATTCCTCTCTTCCCTGCAATGTTCCTGGTGATGCCTGAAGAATAAGACCCAACTAACATCCTCTTCCAGGGCCTTCCCCACACTATCTGCTTCTCAGAGGAAGCTGTGCTCAATTTAGCTGTCTTTTGCTATTAGATTATATGTTATTTATATGGAGAGAGATTTTCTGATTATCTGTCTATAACCTCTATTACTTAATTCAAATCCAAGTTTATCAGTTAGACTAAAAATCCAGAGAAGTCATGTCTTTTGCTGTATGCTGGTGTAGCTGATTTCATCGCTTCTTACCACAGTGGTCGAGCGTTGGAGACAGACACACTCGACAGACCTCTGCTGGTCGTCAGCAAACAGCCTGTTTTATTGTTCAGAGCTTACTTTTATAGGCAGTTCAAAACTCACAGGTCTAGACAGCTCATTGGTCTGATCTTTACACCCCCCAGGTCCTGAACCAGTGAAATGCTTGTACCTTAGGAAGGATGTTATGGGATGAAACCCCTGTCAGTTAGCTCAGGGGCTGATTTATGGAGCCAGGCTGGGTTTCTTATTTATGGCAACAACCTGAGCCCTGTCTTTACTGACATGCTGGAGGCTGCGAAATGTAAGTCATCAAGCAGTTTAGCAAGACGGGCAAAGTTTGCAACCAGTTTCTATGCTGATATAGCTGATTTCATCACTTCTTGCAGCAAAGGAAGCAAAAGCAGAGCAACAGCAGAGCCTGTAGCTCAATCTGAGCTTCTTCGTGGCTGCCTTTTGCCAGTGTAGTGTAGGGGCAACCTGTGTGATAGATGAGTAATGTGATGGTTGACTCTCATGATTAAAAGGTTATATATAGTTATGTTTTATCCCCTTCTGTTTTTATCAGGGGGTGACCTGAGTAGTCAGGACATTTGGGAGGGTCAGCTTGTTACTATGGCAGCACCTGACCTCCAATCCAGATTTAAGGAAGTGAATTCCACCACTGGACAGCAAAGGAGTTGATGGACAGATCTTTGTGGGGGGCTAAGGGTTAAAAGGCAAAACCTCCACTGTGTGGGTGAGCACATGGTGGGAAAAAATCATTTGCTCCTGGCACCCTAATATTTTCTCTATTCAGTCTTCTGTTGTATTTTTGATAAGATATTAATAAACCTTTTTAATTTTTTAGAAGTGATTATCATTTCTCACAACCTGCATGGCTATAGTCTCTCCTCCACTCATCCTGCAGACAAACAAGAGAATTCTCTCCAAAGACCTATTTGGCAGCTTCCAATGCTCCAGCTTTTTTAGCAGAGAGCAGGAGGAGGATGTGGGAGGTGTGGAAAGCCCCACCCTGAGCAGTTTGTACAGTAGTAGCAGGGAGTGTTTGTGATAGTAGCCAAACAACCTATTGACCTGGAGTGTGGGAGTGTGTGGGAGCAAGCCCAAAATCAATAATACCCAGAAACTTAACAACAATTAGCACAGGAATACAATTAAGCCTCCCTGCCCAAAATATCAGCTCAGAGCACTATCAGCTCAGAGTGTTTACCTACTTATACTTCCTTCTAAAAATAAACAGATTAAAGGCACAAAGCTACTGTGTGAGTAGGTGGGGGAAAAACATCACGTGTGAAGCGTAGCCTGTGGTATAAATTCCTCTGTGACACGTGTTCAGGCTTCCTTCCCATCTCACCCTCCTTGCAGCAATTTAGATTGAGTTGCTAGACAGTTCTTGCCAACTAATAGTAGGACAGTGGGTCTGTTTTGTGTCTATGTTGTTATCAATTGTTCGTAGCTACTTCAGCCACATTTCCAGGCAAAAATTACCAGAAATTCTTACCTTATTTTGGGGTGGGAAAGTCTGTGTTGTGTTGTGATTGCTGAAGGGAATACAGATAAAACACTGAGAGAAAATAGCAGAACATTTGTGAAGAGATCAGGAATCTGGAACTCTTCCCTTCCTCCCAAGTGAATCTTCTATGCCAGAACTGGAGTCAGACCCTTCCTCAGCTCTCCTTTTGACCTTGTTAATTCTAGGATGTGTCAGTGTTCTCTGCTGGGTCTGGCTGGGAGAGGGGTCTGTGCTGCTGTGCTTGGGCAGGCAGGCAGGTGCAGGCAAGAAGCCCTGAGACCTGCCTTGTAATGCTCTGTAAGCACACTCACCTCTTGGGAAGCTGCTGCTTCTGCCTCATGTGTCATGGCATAGATGGGAGCACTGTGTGCCCTCTCAGGCACTGCTGCTTCAATGCATGGATAGCTTGAGTGCTCAGCTGGGTATTCCAAGATCCTCCCAGAGTGTCTTCCCAAGGACCAAGCAATCCCAACATCTCTGGTATCACCCCAGCAACCCTCTGGTAGAACAGTGGTTGTTAGTCTTAGTAGAAACAGGACACAAAACCTGAGTAAGACGCATGTGTTGGGTACAGACCAGCTGGAATGAGGGTACCCAAGTTCAAGAAAGAAAACAAAAACCACTTGCAAATTAATCTGATATTCTTGAAAAGCTGAGGGTATACATTTATTTCAGAAACTTAATAGGAAACTAAAGCTACATTAAATGCAGAGGATCCCTTACTTCATCTGAGTTGATTGTCTACCAAAGTATCTAAACCTGGGGACAACCACCTCAACCAGAGCCCTGCTGGAAGGCACTTTAGCTTCTTCCTCACACATGCATGCAGGTTTTCTTGCTGAGGAAACCAGCACAGGAAGAGTAGAGGAAGGGGTGCAACTCGGTCTCCTTCCTACAGGCATTTAGGAGCAAGAAATGTTGCCTGTTCCTACAGTTTTGCTGTTTCCCGATGCCCATTTCACGCTCCAACCATTTCAGGATGCACATAATAAGTGACCTTCTGCCAAAAATCCCATTTCCTTCCACACTCTTTTCCAGGCATGGATTTCAGGAGCAAGCTTGGGCATTCAGGCATCAACTAACACTTAGAAGTATAATCTTCTGTTGGATCCCTGCTTCATTCAGGTTGTAAATTCTTCTGCTCTTTGTCCCCAAGGAGATTATTAGAAGCACTATCTTGGTGCACTCATAACCTGCACAGGACAGCAGCTGGGTGAAAGGCCAAGTTGTATAGCACAAATTGTTAGCCAGTGTCTCCTGGATGAAGGTTATGAGACTTTTCACTTGCTTTGAATACTTTGAATATTTTGTGGTTGTTACATGACATGCTCTTTTCTTAGGTGTCCCATACAGAACCACTGGTGGAAGTTTTTTTGTTTGGGCTTTTTTTTTTTTTTTGTTTCTTTGGTTTGGTTTTATTTGTTTGTTCATTCGTTCATTTGTTTTAAGGAGAAAAATTATTTGTGGTTTCTTTCACTAGCAGAAAAAAAATAGGTAACAGATCTTTTGATGTAAAACTAAAATGAAAAATCCATCATGAAGAAAAGGGCTTTGAATAATATCTTTCAGACTAACTCCAAGAAAGGCAAACAGGTCCCCCTATTTTTTAAGTGATCCACAGACCTGAACATCTGTCCCAAAATATTCAGGCTCCAGGCTGCCAGCAAAAGGAGGACTGGAGGTTAAGGGCTTGACCTTCCTGAAGAAACTGTACTTGGCCAAAAACTAGTTTGGGTCAAAGGCTCACTGGGGGATGGAAAAAGTTTCAGCCCAGAGCAGAAACTGATGCCAGTACTCTGCTCAGATGAAACATTTTAACTGGAGATTTATTGAGAGGTTTTGATTGTTTTGTTTGTTTTGTTTTTCTATTGCTTCTCCTTGCAAAGTTGAAACTTGTTCAGTAACACTGTTTCAGTCTTTCATATGGATTATCAGACACTTAAGAAAATCAAACAAACAAACAAACAACATAAATTCAGAGTCAGCAAGTTTGTAATGAAAGGTGGACTGGTGAACTCTTGACAAACCTTCAGCTGAGATTTTGGCAGAACTAAAAATAAAGAGCTGTTTTCCTTATTTGCTGCAACATTTTTAAGTTTTCACCAGCTTCACTGGGCACTAAATGGGCACTAAATATTATTTCCAGCACGACGCATGGTGTATGACTCCCCTGACAAGGCTGTGTTTATGGAAAGTATTGTACCTCACTGTCTTTAACTAAACACAGGTGAAGATCACACAGGTGAGTTTGTTTGTAAAGTCTGGGATTACTTCAGCTGTCACCATAGAAGAGAAAGATAAGCAGAACTAATAAAGTAATGAACCTTTAAAAATCCTCCCAAGGCTTCAGCCCATCTATAGTTTTCACAGTGATTTAACAGAAACTGTACTTGTAGGGAGGGGCAAGGAATATGGGGCTTTGAAGCCAGTTATTGGGTTTCATAATAGGGTTGGCAGATGTCTCTCCATATGTCTAAGTTAATGTCTGTCTAAAGGCACCACTGAGTCTGTCTGGTAGGAGAAGAGGGTGTCATTGAGCTCACAGTCAGGACCTCAGAGTTGCAGTATCTGACTCCCTCCATAGTTTTAAGTTGTTTATTTAAACCCAAACTTTGTTTCCTGGTCCAGCTCAGATGTTACCAAGTGCAACCCACCCCTCTGACCTTTTAAAATTTCCATTATTTATATTTTACAGGATTAATTTCAATATAGGACACAAAACTGTCTCCTAGGCTAAATCTTATAAACTCCATAATTTCTTTTATGCCTAATCCACTCTCACCTCTAACACCACCCTTGAATCCCACCCAGACTAAGGGAATGGGTTTTTTTATCCAAAACCCATGATGTCCCAAAGAGGACTCACAATATCTGTGATGATGTCTATGTGATGATACCGAGTTTATGTTCTTTCCTGTTTTACAGTAGTGGAGAGAATCTGCTCAGGGGCTTCAGTCTACAAAACACCCCAGCTGGCTCTTCTAGTCTGCATTAATATTCAGAGTGAAGGCAAAGGTGCTGAAGAATAATAGCAAGATGATTTTTCCCTTAGTGTAGTGCTCTCAAAGGAATGCTGGGCAGGAAAAAAGCTGCTTTGCCAGGGAACTAGCTGAGATTCACAGCTGGAGGGGATTGACTCACATATAGAAATTGAAGGGCTGTATAGAGTCTGAAATTAAATAATAATAAAAATCATTGGCCTTTTTTTTCTGGGGAGAAATTAATTTCTGCTCAGACTGAGTGGAGTAAGTGGGCTGGAATAATGATAAGATGTGACTGTTCACTATATTAATCAGTGTATTGGGTCAGTCAGGAAATGCTGGCTCTGCTTCAATGACATAAATGGGGAAAAATTGATTCAGGTTCTTGTTAAGCAGCACAGGGAGACAGTCAGTGATGTTTCATACCTTTATCCCTGCACACCAATGTAATTTGCCCAATGGGTAAGTAACCATGCAGAGTCCAGAGGAGGCCACAAGGATGCTCCTTGTGGAGTGTCTGGAGGGCTGGAGCCCCTCTGCTCTGGAGACAGGGTGGGAGAGCTGAGGGTGTTCAGCCTGGAGAAGAGATGGCTTTAGGAAGACCTCAGAGCCCTTGCCAGTGCTTAAAGGGCCTGCAGGAGAGCTGGAGTGGGAATTGTCCACATGGACAATGGCATGGAGGGACAGGACAAGAGGGAGTGGCTTCACCCTGCCAGACGGCAGGGTTAGATGGGATATTGGGCAGAAATGTTTTGGCTGTGAGGGTGGTGAGGCGCTGGCACAGGTTGTCCAGAGAAGCTGTGGCTGCCCCATCCCTGGAATTGTTCAAGTGCAGGTTGGGTGGGTCTTGGAGCAACCTGGTCTAGTGGAAGGTGTCCCTGCCCTTGGCAGGGAGTTTAGAACCAAAGATCTTTTAGGTCCCTTCCAAGCCAAACCATTGTTATTCTATGATGAATATTTCTAATTCATATCCAATCTCAGTGCTTTAGGTTTTTGTTTCTCTGTGTAGTTGCTCTTTCCCTTTTTTTTCCCAGATTCACACCAGTACAGTCCATGGGACTCAAAGTTTTTCCTGAAGTAAATGTGGCAAAGCATCAAGGGAAACTGGTGGAGTTATTAGTCCTCCTGACTCAGTCTGCAAGAAATGCAATCAATATGGCACTGTCCTGCATGTTATCCAATGTGGATATGTGGATAGAAATAACTACTAATGACTAAGCAGATTGGTTGCTTCCTCTGCTGCGCCAGGAAACCAGCACAACACAAGGTTCATTGGCATTTACCAAAATCTTGGTTATCCTGGAGTTTTCTTTTCCATTTTATGTAGGAACTGTGAACAACACAGCATTCTTGTGGTCATTAAGAGCTGGGCATTGAGTACTTACTGAATTCTGTGCCTAACTGCCTCCCACTCCACAATACAGACCAAAGCTTCTGATTGTTTTTGCACAAAAGATTACTCTTGATGTATCTCTTTTCTTAGCACCATTTCATTTGCTTTCTCCCTTATAAATGCTGCATGCGTCTCACAGCAAATAGCATAGGTATCTGTGTGCACCGTTACATACCCTAGAAGACTTCTTCTCTCCAACCCTTTAGTCTTATCCCACCTTTGTAGAGTCTTATGAGCTTCTTTCTCTCTCTGGCAGTGTTTGGTTTTGGTCTGGAATAGCTGGGGAATTTCCACTTAAAAATTATTTATCAGGAAGTCTACATGGTGATTTGTAAATGTCACAGTCTTTTAATCTAAAAGACAAATCTTATCTGGTGCATGGGAATAATGTCTAGGGGTTGCTGGTCAACACATTTTTCTTTGTCCTTTCTCAAAGTCACTCTTGACTCCAGGGCTTTATGCAAAATGTTGAATTTCATAGAATCATGGAATGGTTTGTGCTGGAAAAGACATTAAAGACCATTTAGTCCAACCCCTCTGCCATGGTCAGGGACACTGGTTGCTCCAAGCCCCATTCAGCCTGGCCTTGAACACTTCCAGGAGTGGAATAGCCACAGCTTCACTGGACAACTTGTGCCAGGGCCTCACCACCCTCACTGGGAATAATTTAATCATATAAGCTCTCCTTCAATTCCCTGTAAGGACAAGAAGGAGGATCAGTGGGGGCCCAGAGAGATCTGACTGCCTCAAAATACATTAAAATAACATTGCTGGGGGGCAGGTGGGTGACATAAATTTGTAGCTTTACCCACACAGCTGCTGGTGCCCTTGTGCTGCACTGCAGCTGAGTGCCTTGGCTGGCTGCTGAGTTGCTGAGCTCCATGGTGGTAATGTTGCCAGAATTAATTTTGCTTTTATATATTCTCCATATTCTTTAGACATATATTTGTAACTCTGTAGCCTATTATTGTGTTGGTAGTTTCTCCCTACCTTTTCCCTAGGCAGAAAGACAAAACACATTCCAGATCTCCAAGCCCCGGGTGTACAAGATCCCTATCCTATCTTGGCTATTTCTGGGAACCAAGGTTGAAATCAGCTCTTTGAGACACATTTTCTTAAACAAAGCTTAGTTCCCATCTGAGGAGGAAGGATTTAGAAAGGGGCTGAACTGAGGAGGAATTGCCTCACTACTTGTGCTCCTAATTGGTGATTTTTGTCAATTATGCTAATTTGCTAAACTTATCAAGCTGTATTCACCCTGTGTCAGGGTGGGCATTTGGGCATTTAGGCATTTTCCATATCTGGCCCTTGGAGGCCTCCAGTAAAGACCAGTCTTTATATTGCCTCCCAGACTAATATTATCTCAAAATTGTGTTGTTCCATTTCTAGGTTCTTTAAGGCATCAGTATCATCTCTCGCAGTGGTTTCCAGGCTCTTAATGAGCCTGTACCCAAAAACAACCTCTAAGGCACACCCAGGGGATGTCCCCACCTTGCAGACATTTAGATCATTCAACGTGTTTGAGTGATCACTCAAATGTGGGAAGTTCCTGTTTGGAGATTGTGCAATTGTCCTTGCAGCAACATCTGGAGTCCAGTCCCACCCCATTCTTTTCTTGTGCAGGTCAATGGAGCTGGGCAGTGATGGAGGAGTGTGATCATAACTGAGCCAAGCAGCGTTGCCAGGATGTGTTCGTAGGTGTCACTTCACCCATGACGCTCATGATACCCTTGGCACCACTCACTGCACTGCACAGTAGACTGTTTTGATATTGGGTGGTGGGTGAGCAAAGCTGCTCTGAAGCCTGGGAGAAGGGATGAAGTGGCAGAGCAAGGATTTGACAGAGCCTGGTCTTGAAATTAGCAAAAGTCATCAATTCTGAAATCGTGATCCTACTGATAAGATTTTCTAGTAGATTTCTTTGAGACAGCTTCTAAGCTCAATTTTGCATAATAAAGGCAAAAAAAAGGTAGAAGTTCTTTGCTCCTCAAATTACCCCTGAACTCAGTTGTCTGAGTCCAGTGTTTGGCTATACGTTCTGAGGCAAATCCATATGTGTTTTGTGACAGATACAGGTTTTGGTAGCCCAGATGCTTCCGGAGTTGTCTCAGCTGTAATTAGCTATTGAGGACTTGTGGCCTAAGAAGGTTTCAAATTATTTCAAATTATCTTCCCCTAAGAAGTAATGATAGTAGATAGTAATGATAGTAAATTTGTGATAGTAATTTCTGAGAAGGGCAAGACATACTTGAAAACCCACTTCTACCTTTGTGCGTGGGTAGAGTTTTGTGTGAGTCTGAGCTGGTCTCAGTCACCACAATCCCCCTGCCAGCAGATCTGCAGGGTAAAAAGTCCCCCAAAGCTGCTCCTGCCACCGCAAGTGATGCCACTTGGAGATATGATGCAATGTTTCCTCCATTGCACAGACTGCTTCCATTTCTTCATTTCCTCTGACTTAGCCTGATGTTGTCTCCTGCTCTCACTCCTACCTAGCGACCTTTGCATCCTCGAAGCACTTTCATTTTAATTACTTTTATCAGTACTTGCTTGCAAACCTGTTGTGAGAACCTCTCATTCCTGTGTCTGGTGGAAACAGGGTCTTCTTCACAAAAAAGGGGATAAGGTGCAATATTGCAGCATCACACAAAATTAACTGCTTATGAAGCTCACAGATTTACAGGCCTGAAGGCAACAAACACTTAAACTGTTCATTCTCAAAATCAGTAGGGGATTTTGAAGCCTTGAGCATGGAATGGATTCACATCGTTTTGCAGAGAGGTCAGGTTTCTTAAGATGCTGTTCCAAATTTGGCAGAAACTGAACATAAAGAAACACCATTTCTATCTAGAAGTTGTCTGATAATCAGTAATAAGCAGAGCCTAACAGGTAGGAGCCTAGAGAGCATTAAAAGGTTAAACAAAGGACACTGTGATGTCCTAGGCTAAATTCTTCTGCCTAAGAGAGGTCTTCTGCTATTCCAACTGTGAGGGGACTGGACATCTGGGATGTGTCTGCAGTAGGATGCATCAGTGAGTGGTAGTTTCTTCCTGAGAATTTGTTGCTGTCAAGATAAATTATCTTGTGCAAGTCTTTGGAATAATGAAGATAAAATTGTTCCTTCTTACCACATTTTCCCAGGGTGTGCTCCCACCACAAGGCCAGAAGAGAGCAAGTTACCTAAGAAAACCATTGACAATTTCACCTCAAATAAAATTGCTCAAAGCAAGGCCAGACACATTTGTTGCAATAGCTTGCCACAATATTTTTGCCTGCTTTCTCTCTTTTAAGGAATTTTTTTCATATTTCACGTTCAGCTAGTCACAGCTCACTTTGTTGCTTGAATTTTTGATGCCTCTATAATTCCTTGGAGGTACATGAGGTTTGTATGGCTGTTGGAGTAAAGACACTTTAATCTGCAGGGCTTGATGCAATGCTTGCTTTGATCCCATCTCTGTTTTCCTACTGGAGCAACACCATATATTCTTATCTCATGGTGATGGGTAAGGGATGTCAAGAGTGTTTTGGGATAATACCTGGGGGCAGGTCATTCTTGAGGGGAAGGGATGGGAGGGAGCGTCAGGACACATAATCTTACCCAGTTATGGGTTCAATCACGTCATATCATGCTACACGTCTGCACTTGATACACAACTGAAGAGCTCTGTTTGGGTTAGCTCTGAGGGGCTGGGAGCTTTTGGACACCAGGAAAGGACACCAGATGCCTTGCAGAGGATGACCAGCAGTTTTGACTCAGCGTGACGTGGGTGAGAAGAGCAGAGATGGGAGCTGTCTTCCAAGGCCCTTGTGAGTGATGGCTGCTCTGCCATGTGCTGTGCATCTTAAGATGACTAGGTGGCAAGCACGGTCTTTCCATCACGTCCAGGCCACTCTGGATGAGGGCCAGCATGTGTCATCGTGGTTGTGGTGTGTGGCGTGGTCCCACTGTATACATGACACCGTTACCAAGTAAGGTTTCTTTTCAGGATGTAGCTGATTGTGCAGCAGGACTGCGGAATTACAGGGAGGGGACAGTGTAAGCTGGTTAATCATTTTAAACCACACATTCTTGCCCCCACTCTTCTTTTGAGTTTAATTTTTTTAATGGTCTGTAGAGTTTTTTGCCAAATATCAGTTCATCGCTTTTTTTTGTGAAACTTTCACAGCTGGGGACTTTCCATGGTTATTTGGAAAAAGTGATGTAAATTGTAAATCATGTCTTAATTTGACTTAAAATATCTAAGCCTCAGACAACATGTCATCATACTGAAGATAACACACATGCTCAGAAACTCAGCAGGTATCTTTTGAAAACTCTCACCTGCAATAGAAGTCCTATTTATTTTTATCAAAAATAGTTCAATTCTATAGCTTATCCTAAAATGAGATAATTAAATTTATACATCAGATATATCTTTTTTCTCCTTCCTGACTGAACATACAAGAGAATGACTGTGGAGAAATAAATGGCTGTTGAACAATTTTAATGGAATTTCAATAAGAACTGGTAAGTTAGCTATGTTTCTTTGATTTGTTGGTCCAATAGAGAAAAAGCATGGCCTGGAGTTCAAAACCTACATCTTCAATAAATACAAAATAATGGAGTCATAGAATGATTTGGGTTGCAAGAAGCCTTAAAGATCATCTAGTTCCAATACCCTGCTTGAATGTGTGGCTACTCCTATCTATAGATGATCTTACCCACTTGTTCTTCCTGCTCAGGTGGCCTGTAGCAGAGCCCCACTGCAATGTCACCTGTCCCTTTCTCTGCTTTGATCCTGATCCATGAGTTCATCCATCCGCAGGTAGAGCTCCATGCACTCCAGCTGGCCATTGACAAGACCCACTGGTGTCTGTGCTTCCTAAAGAGCCTGCATCCCACCATTCTGACACTCCATCCCACCCCATCTCCGTGGTCCTGATAAGTTTGCGATGCTGCATGTGTGTGCATGTGTCCTCTTGTATTCCCCATGCTGTGTGCATTTGCACTGAGGCATTTAAGCTGACTTAGTGGCTGGAGCAGCTTTGTACTGCTCTTCAGGTGTTCTTCTGGTGACCTGTGATCCCTCTCCAGCTTCTGGGCATCTGTTGCTGGCCTTGGCACCAAACTGGTAGGAGTGGGAAGGATTGAGTTTCACCTTCCCCAGCAACTTCAGTTTAAAGCCCTCCTCGGCAAGTCGGCCAGCTTATAACCAAAATGGCTTTTCCCCTTTTCTGACAGAAGGACCCCATCAGTCTCCAGCAGAGCAGATTTTTCAAAGCAAGTCCTGTATTCTAAATATCTGAATCCCAGCCTGTGGCACTAGTCCTGTAAGGATTTGTGGACTGCCCAGTTTCAACCGGACTTTTCAAACCCCTTCCCTGTGGTATTCATGTGCCCTCTGAACAGAGAAAAGCTGTGAGACAAGCAGAGAAGAAGAAGAACACAATTCTTATCTCTCTTGCTGTGCCTGTGTTGTGCCAAAGTAGAATGCAATATGGAGATTGTTTACCCAGCGTGAGGATGTTTTGTTCCCTTGGCCTATCAGGGCCTGTCGGACTGTCACGAGTGCAGTTCTGTGCAGTTGTGAGCAAGGGTGTGTGCATGGCAGATTCAGTTTTGATGCAATGTATATAGTATAGCATAATAAAGTAATTAATTAGCCTTCTGATAAGATGGAGTCAGATGCATCATTCTCTCTCCCCTTTGTCAGGGGTCGCCCATCCTTCGATACTTCCCTTTGACCAGGAGCATCCAGGAAAAAGCTATCTGCAGTCCCCAGTCTCTTACCACCACACCCAGGGCACTGCAATCCTTCTTGATACTCCTCATGCTTCTTCTGGCTCCATCCCTGGTGCTCACATGAAATAAAGGCCATGGACCACAGTCATTTTGCTGTACAAGTCTCTGGGTGCCATCCCTGGTACAACATTCTCCTGTCATATGCTGCTATTGAGGTTAGGGGTAAAGTTTGAGAGATTCTTGTGGGGCTTTTTTTCTAATCTCAGATCATCACATCGCTCTTCTGAGTATTTCCCAACAAAAATACAGGACAGAATGTTTAACTAAATAAAAAATCCAAATGCATGTCATTCAGTGGAAGTTTATCAGATGTCTCAGTTAAATGACATCTTTCCAAAATTGTGTTCTCTGCTTTTGAAACCTGACATATGCATGTTCATATATTTGTACAACTTTTTTATTCTTGTTTTATTATTAAAAAAAAAGTCCTCATACTTTGTGTCTTGAAGGGATTCATAGGACTTTATTCATGAGAGATATTTAAAATAGTGATTTAAAGTAATTTAAAATGAAATTTCCCCAAAATGAAATGGGACAACATAGATATTACATCAAACTTATTTTGAGCAAATATCTTAAGTATACTGAAAGGCAGCTTCTTGGTAAGCGAAATAAACAAGATTACAAGTATATGATAGTATATTGCACTAGAATTTTTCTATTCTGTAAATGTTCAAGAGAAGAAAAGCCATAGAATTTTCTTTATTTTTAAACCATGATCTCAAAATAGACCTTAAAACCTATATTTAGACTCTTCAAGGCTGACAATATTTCAAAGGTGCTGAGCACCTCTGCTCTCAATGGCCACAGAAAGCTTCTTGACATTTCTCTGAATGAGATCACATTTCTCAGAACACCTAAACATGGCTGTAGGAACCCAGTTTTGACTCATATGCCTGCAAATTTCACTCAGTAAAACTGTGTCTCTGAACTAAAGACAAACTAAACTGAAGTAAAGTAAAGAAAACCCCAATGCTTCAGGGGATTCTGAAAGATGTACATGGTAGTGGTGATCCTTTACAGGGAAACGTAGGTTTACCAAGGAATTTGATCACAAAAGTTGTGGCAAAGGCACCTCCAAGAAAGGTAACCAACAGTAACAAAGTTTATTGACTCTCTTGTGTGCCCAGAATGCAGAGGCTGGTAGTGATTCCTTAGAAATTGTATTATAAGGAAACAAGTAACACTTGAACATCCCACCCCATCCTGCTCTGAATCCAGCTAGAGCCACCCCAGCAAAGAGCAGAGCTCAGGCCAGGATGAGGGAAAATCTCCTTGTTGGGTCTTTTCCACCTTACTTCAGTCCAAAGCACCCTTCTGCCATTTCCAGGTTTCTGGTGGTTTCAATCTAGAGACATTGCAAAATTCCTCATCTCTTACAGCTCTCCATGCTACATCTGCTGGAACCATCCCCATGAAAAGAAAAAAACCCAGTGTCTGAGCTAAAGAAATCTGTACAGCTCCAAGCAGTCTTTTGCAAGTGCAAGGTGCCCTGGAGGGGTATCATCTAGGTCATGATTTTTCTTGTAGGCACCTGACCATTGTTGAAATGCCATGAGACCACTGAATACATGCCAGTGGACCATCTCCAGATGAAAATGTCCTCTTCTTACCACTGACTTTCTCCTAAAACCCACAGCTCATAGGAAAAGTAGGACTAGCTGGTGTTTGTGTTCCATCTCTGGTGCAGATTTTGTTTGTGTCAAGTCTCAAATCCATGGGATATTTGTCAGATTCCTATTCCAAGGTGCCACCTTGCACTAGACCAGGTTGCTCCAAGCCCTGACCAACCTGGCCTTGGACACTTCCAGGGATGGGGCAGCCCCAGCTTCTCTGGGCAACCTCTGCCAGGGCCTCCCCACCCTCACAGACAAGAATGTCTTTCAAATATCCAATCTAATCCTGCCCTCTGCCAGTTTGAAGCTGTTTCCACCTTAATAATTTCAAATAGGAATGGAGAGACATTTAAGAAGCCACATTTTCCATGTTGCCTTCAACAAACACGTTCTCAGGTTTCCCCAGGTAATCTGTTCTACTGTGCTTATATTTTTTGAGCAGCAGATACAGAAATTACAATCAAATGTCAGGCATTGGACTGTCTGCAGTTCAGTACCGATAACTTGTTTTCTATAGTGTTCCCCAGGACAATTTGCTGGCTTCTTTTTGGACCATTTAAACCCTTTCTTTCACAGAACAGGACATACCAGTACTTGATAGCACTATTTATACTGGCCAAATTTCTCTGTCAAGCTGACAGATAAAAATGTGGATTAACCAGGGGTAAATCCTAGAGAGAGCCTACAAGAAGGGTGAAGAGGGACTCTTGAACTGGGCAAACGGAAGGGGCTTGGGGAAATGGCTTGAAACTGAGAGTGGATTTAAATTGGAAGAAATTCTTGGTTGTGAGGGTGTGAGGTCCTGATGCAGGTTGCCGAGAGAAGCTGTGGCTGCCCCATCCCTGGAAATGTTCAAGGCCAGACTGGTTGGGGCTTGGAGCAGCCTGGTCTAGTGGAAGGTGTCCCTGCCCATGGTAGGGGGTGGAACTGGATGATCTTTGATGTCCCTTCCAACCTCATACGTGAGTCAGAAACCTGCCTGGCTGCAAGGTGATAACTCCACCATGAGGTTTTGAATCACGTCCTACTAGTACCCACCGAAGTTAGGGGGCCTGGTGGTGGTGCTGTGAAATCTTGTCCTTTTTTCTGTTTCCAGCAAAAAGTCACCTCATCATGGTACCAAAATGGTAAAGTCAATACAAGCTAAGTCCATGTAGATGAGAATCACTCCATGTGAAGTGCTGATCAGAATAAAATGATGACAAATCATTAAAAAAGTTTAGTTGATGCTGACTTGTAGAGTTCTCATAAAAAAAAAAAAAAAAAAAAAGAAGGAAAAAAAGTTGGGATATTGCTGTGCTAATTCACTCCCCAAGAATTTCCCTTCTTGCAGCACCAATTCATGACTAAGACTTCTTTCCCAACTTGTCTGTGTTGTAAGGGAGTAAATGAAAACAATATTGTCTGTTAGGGCAGTAATTGTTTGCACCGGGGCTTTGTTGTTTTTTTTTTTTTTTCCTGGAACGTGAAGGTGACCAGATTATGGGTGGGAAAAAATTATGTAAGTAAATAAAGTAAAAATACACATACTTCCAAAATATCCCCACGTTCAGAATTGCTAACTGTTCCTCTTTAAGATTTGGAGAGGGTATTAAAAGGACTCACACATCTGCAGTGTGTCCAGTCTCCTGAAGGAGAAGGTTGGCAATACCTTCTTCTGTTGCTTAGGGGATCTTGATTTCTTTTATTCAACTTCATAACAAAGACCCTTTGGAGTTTGATGTTCTCTGCTCCAGCCCTATATGACCACAAGAATAGGTGTCCAATATTTATTATAGTTTATCTACCATAACCTACATACTTTCAGTATTTCTGAAGGCATTTCTGCACCCAAATAACTAATTCCATTAAGAATTTGTCATTGATAATATAATTTATTTCCTTAAAAGTGTCATTTTTGCTAAGGTTCCGGTAGTGTCTGATGACTTCATCTTTGATCAGGGCTGTGTGAAATGTTCTACAAATATGGACTAAATGACATAACTAGAGCAAGTAACTAAAAATTGTGGGCAAAGAAGATTTATTCTTCTGTATACCTTGTAGGAATGGAAGTACAGAAAAAAGTCTCCCAACAGGGACACAGCCAGGAACTGAAACATGCCATCCAGGTCCATGTATGATTTTCTTGGAGGCCTAGGAAACAGGCCTCTAAGACATCTGTTAGGTAACTACATCTAATAGGCATATACATCAACTGTAGGGGAAATCCAAACTTTCACACTCAAAAAAGGTAGGAGAAGCATAAAGAGGACTGAGGTAAGAAAACCATCTTATTTTTTATTATGAGCTAAAGAAAAAGAAAAAAAAAGACAACTATGTTGGTATATAAAGTTAGGAGAGATGGTTAAATTTATTTAAAACTATTTTCTAAAAGTCCTTATTTTGCATTTATCAAAATGAGAGTAGAGGAAGTTGCAATAACTGAAGCACTGAGATGTTGAAAATATTGTATTTGTTGGGCATGGTTGGGAGGAGCCATAGCATGACTATATGTAACTGAAAGAATGTGCAAAATTACATAACAGCCTAGATGGAAAAACTCAGAAAAACTTGGATGCTGAAGAAGACACTGTGAGGGGATGATTCTATCTTCCTGGCTTCTAGGTCATCCTGACCTCATCTTTTTTACAGCCTTAAAAATCTCATTTGCATTTAATGAAATATAAGCATTTTATGCCTTTTGACCACAGTCCTGGTCTGGTGGGCAGATGGATGCTCTTGCTTATGTGTGTGCAGAGCCTCAGATCAAGGTAGCCAGGAGGGTTGTGCTCACCACTGCGTTTTGGGTACCATGTTCTCTGCTGCCAGGTGTCCTTGGGACCTCTCTTTGAGTGTTTGTTCATGGCCTGCTGTCCTGAAGATGATGGTTAAAAAGGATTTTTTCCCCCAGGTGTTTTGAGATGTGGTGATGCAAAATGCAAGTCCCATATTTATGCTACAGACTGGAGAGCAGATTGTAGGCATCTGCCTTCTTCTTTGCAAGCAGAATCAGACCACACAAGATCAGCCTCTTGTATGGGCACCAGTTCCTTAACTAACTAAATTGCATCTTAATGTGTGAGACCCTGGCACAGGGTGCCCAGAGAAGCTGTGGCTGCCCCATCACTGGAAGTGTTCAAGGCCAGGTTGATCAGGGCTTGGAGCAACCTGGTCTAGTGGAAGGTGTCCCTGTCTGTGGCAGGGCATTGGAACTGGATGATCTTTAAGGTTTCTTCCTACCCAAACTATTCTATGATTCTATGGTTTTATGATTCCATAAATACAGATCCTGCACTACCTGAAGTGCCACTTCCCTCAAACACAGGCACTGTCACTGGGACAAGGCCTAGAAAACTAAGCAGTGGAGGTCAAGTGTCCTCACAGGTCACCTTTTTTTTTTTTCTTTTTCTGAATTGCTTTGTATCAGCAAGGTTTGTTGTCTGGTACTAAATATTAAGTTTTTCATGCACCATTGAAGCAAAATCTGTGGTAGTGCTATCTTCAGACAAGAATCTTTGAATACTTAGTATTCTGAGCACTTTATAGACCTCAATGAGTACATTAGTAAAGAAATGGAGATAGATAGCAAAAAGAAATCTGACTCAGATTTGAGTTGAGGAAAAAGCTTCTGGATTGGTATGACTGTAATTCATTAGTAAACACTTGAGTGGACTCCCAGAAGTTTTTTCTCATTGAAGTCACCAGAACACTGAGTATGTGTTAAGTGTTTCAGAACTGCCACAGTAGAGAGGCCCTTGCTAAATCCCCTGGACTTCAAATGGAATTTAAACTTTGTGTTTACTAAAAATGAGCACTTTGAACAGGATAGAATTTATAAGCCCTGGAGCTTGATGATCAAAAAGCATATAAATTATTCCCTCCTGGTTTGAGCTTCTCACTGAAAATCCCTTTCAAAAAGGTGCCTTTTCCTAACGAGGTCATCACCCACAGCACAGATTGCAAGGTCACATTTCTAACTGTGCTAGAGAAAAGCCATTTCCTCTGGGCATCCTGTGGGAACCATCCAGCACATCCAATGCACAATGGCAAGGCTCTTTCAAGAAGTTATTTCTCCAGTTATAAGACCCTGTGAAGAAAAGCAGTGCTCTATCACCCTGACCAAGTATTCCAGAAGCTGCAATCCAGCAGCTGTCCATAGCATAAGCCAAATATGTAACTAGAGGTCTGAAATTTGAAATACAGAGAAACAAAAAGGCATGCTGTTGTACTGACCTTTCCAAGTTCCCAATAAACAAGCTCTGTAGACCCCAAAGATGATGTGCATTCACTTCACAACATGTTCCGTTAACACTCTGAGCACAAGAAAGATTTGGTGTGCAAGTGAATAAGCAAACACGGACATCTTCTTGGAAGGAGATGTGAGAGTCTCAGAAGGGTCAAATGTTCACCATGATTCCAGATGCTGAATGATATAACTTCTCAGTGCAAATCATCACACACATTTTGGGTATTCTCTTTCTTTTCCAGGATGGGTGAAACAACCAGACTGTGGACGGATCCTGGAAATTTTAGCCATCTTGGACTTTGGATATCCAGCCTGGGTTTCAAAATCAACAGTAATAAGGCACTTGGATGGGCTTTTGGCATGGAAGGCTTCTGGGAGATAAAACTAGGTGTGAAAACACTTGGAAAACTCTAGCTACCTTGTCCCATACATTTCTCTCTAATTGCAGGAAATGGTGATTGTCAATGCAGTCCTATAATTTATCTCCTGAAATAAGTCCCAGTTCCCCTCCCTGATCATCCCAAGTAAAGAAAAGTTAATCTATCTTTAGGAATGAGCCAACTCTATAACTTTTCACCCTCCACTTCACTCAGTCTCCCAGCACTGCCCAGGAAATCTTGCATGCACAGTCCCTTCCAGGACACCCCATGTGCACCCAAAGACAGACACATGTCCTGGCTACCACAATGCAGAAGATCTTCTGGGGCTGCAGTACGGAGCTGATGGATTCAAATGCTTTTCTGAGAGACACAAGCACAAAGTACCAATATATAGTGCCAAAAGCTATGCACTGGAGACAGAAATAGGATTCCCCAAGGCCCCCATCCTAAGGCTAGGCCTCTGTCCTTAGGACAAACACCTTTAGTAAAGGAGTTGTGACTTTTGATGCCTGCAAAAGGTTTTAGAGATCAGGGAAATATCCTTAACTGTCTCTTTCAAAGACAGTTCGCATCATGATGTTTGTGTGAGTTTGTGTTACTTCCCAGGTTTCTGTAGAGGAAAGCTAAAACTGTGGCTAGTCCTTATCCTTTGAGTGGGACACGGCTTTTATACAATATCTTCATGTCTGCTTTGTCAGAAACCATGGGTTGATCAGAGTCAGCAATGGAAAAGGCAGAGCTGGGTCATGGTCCACCAAATGGTAACTGAGGCATGTTTCATAAAATTCTGACATTTGAGCAGTTGGGTGAAACCATGTATTTATAAATGGAAAATGGCAGCAGGAGAAAGATCTGGGTAGAAATGTCTGTTTAGGAACATAAAGCATTTTCATGGTGCTTGCACATTGCACACACTTCATCTGTTTATTATTCAATGCTGCCATGGAATCTTTCTGCACACAAGATTCTTGAGATAAGTTCATCCCAAGATCTGTGAGTCAAGGCAGCTGCAAAACAGTAATTTCCTGTCACAGGAGGGCATGGTGAAAAAGACCTTTGCAATGAATTATGCTCTTACTACAGAGTGAAAGGAATGCATGGAATGATTTAGCCAAGCTGTGTATAGCGCAAGGCTCTGTGCCAAGGAACAGGGGAAGATAGTCAGATCCCTTTTATAGCTTAGCCTCACCCATCTGGGCAGACACAGGGCAAAGTGGCTGAAATAGCACAGATGGAAAATACCAAGAGTTGTAGAGAGCAAGAACAGGGAGCAGTGAGAGCATATGAAACAGCACTTGTGAGGAGTTTTTCTCCCAAGAGAAGGCAAAAGGTGCTTGGAATCGCCACAGCAAGCAGGTTTGGGCAAGTAGGTGTATAGATTGGGAGTCCCCAAGACAGAAGCCTTGACATGAAGCAGCAGCATGCACACATTGTGCTTCAAAATCTCTATTTATGCAGAGACATGAAGGGAGACATGAAGCTGTCCCCGCTGGTAGCTTATCTTCGTTGCAATTAGTTTAATCCTTGAGGGAAGGAGGGACTTGAAAAGGACCTGGTGGGAAGTCACAGAAAAGGCTATCATGATGCTTGTTCCTCATGGAGATACAGAAAATGCAACTCTGAATACATTGGTACCCACCAGGGCAGTGACAAGAATTTGTGTTATATCTGTAGGACTGATAGAAGATAATTAGATTAAATACCAAATACTGTGGCTCTTTATAAGGATGTACTACCTAAAGGATCAAGGTAGTAAAGAGCATATAAAATTCAGACTCCAGTTTTGGATGTTAATTTCACTGTCCAAAACGCTCAGGTTCCACAGATCTCTGTGTTTCTCCCTGTTTTGCTTGAGCTTCCTTCTGTCTATGGACCTCCCATGACCAACACTTGCTTAATTTAGAGAATCTGTTGGTCCCTAAACACCCACAACAAGTTCTCAGCCATCCTGCAGCCCCTTAGTGCAGGTTGTGTGTGGGAGCTTGTCCTGGAGGGGATGGGCTGGAGACTGGTGACACTGTCACACCACAGACCACCAACATCATGCCTCAAGAAACAAGAAGCCACAACTGATGATGTCCAGGCATCTTATGGTGAGGAGCAAAGGACTCACAAAGAACTCTGGGACCAATTGGAAGTGGCCATACAGATCAACAGCTCTGATTGGCCAGAAGTCTTCTAGAACATTCTATGACAGACTATATATATATATATATATATATATATATATATATATGTGTGTGTGTGTGTGTGTGTGTGTGTGTGTGTGTCAGCTCCACTTTGGGGTCTTCTGAAGCAGCCTCTTTATGTTTTATTTTGCACCCTCGTTTGTGCCCTTTTATTTCTTTAATAAATATCTTCAGTTTTGGCACTTCAGCTGTACCTGTCCCTTCCTTATTGCTGTGCCAAACGACCACACCATCGTTGTGGTCGATCTCCCGGAACCAGAGGGTTTCCCCGTGTGCCCCGCAGATCCCTCGGGCTGTTGTTGCTGGCCTGTCTCTGGCTGCTGCACCACTGGCCGGGTCAGAGATCACCAGCTGTCAGATGTGTGCAGCAACAAGGCTGCAGTGTTTCTGACCCACTCATCTGTCCTGCAGACAAGTGTGTGATGGACCAGCACACTCATGGCTTATAGCTGAAGCCCCAGAAGTACTGACTTGTTCCACAAGTCTCAGAAAACATATTTGTGATCTAATGGCATAAACCCCTGCTTGGATGAAATGACCAGTATCATTGTTTAACTGAATACATTTATTAGTGTACTTACAATTCCTGTCTCACAACCTTTGTAAATAATAAACACCCAAAGGACATGCTTTACAGAGACTTATAAAAAGAAAGGTTTGAGGACTATGAATACATTTTTTATTCATTGCAATTTGTATTTGAAAGGGGATAGTTTTTTTCCTTATGAGCAGGGATAAATTAGGTAAGAAAAATACAGAAAGGTTCATGAAAAGGGAGAGTAAATAGCACAACAAATGCTTTCATGTGGTTGAAGCACTCGACTGGAGGTCAAAGGGTCAGATTTTGATCTCAGCTCTGCCACGGAGTAGTCTGTGGTCTTGGCTAAAATGCTTTGCCAGATCTGGACTATTAGTAATTGTCTGTCACTGCTGTGATGGACATGACAGACAGAAATGCTGCTCAACTACTGTCTAGACCCAAGGATATTACATTCCTGCCAGTTGGCACTAACATGTTCTTATCTTCCAGCCAAGAAAGGCTTTGATTAGACTTTACATAAAAGCCCTAAAGACAAGTCTTAGGTTGATACCTTCTGCTACCTGATTCTACAGAGAAGCTCTGAGCCTTGAGCTGATACAGCCTACACAAGGGACAGCCAGGTGACAATGTTCATGGATGGATAGTTACTTCTTCATGCAAGTGACCCAGGATCTCGTTCTTGCTCCACTGGATATAAGGAATAGACTTGGTTTGATACCCTGATACATCTAAGGCTTTTCTCACTCTTTCCTGGGACACGTTGTCAAGATCCTTACTGTCATGGGATGGGAAATATTCTCTGAACAGAAATTTTGGGCAATGGAACATCAGTAAGGTTAAAAAACCTGGTGCTGAAGCAGGAAGGTCATGTCTTGGCTAGAGGTGTTCAAAGCATGTATCCATTTTCTGACCTAGCTAGTGAAAGGTCTTTGTTTCCCCAACATTGGAGGTCTCTTCTCTCTATATTGTCTCAAGGAAGGCAGCACCTTGCACCCTGCAGATCTGAGGATTTCGTCATGTGACGAGGGGCAAAAAAAGCCATATTCTATAACAGCCACCAACTTATTTTAAAAGTAGAACCTGAAATCCTCAGAAGTACACACATGCCCAGATCCTATTGATTTCCATAGTTTTTGGCTGGCCTTATGCCTCTTAAACCTGCTCAGCACATCAGCTGTAAAGTGGAGATACATCAAATGCCTCCTTTGTCTGGTGTGCATGGGATGATCCATGGAAAAAGCAAATCTCTTATCAAATGTTTATTCAGTGTTTGTAGCAGCTGCTGCAGTTCAACCTGCGTCTGTTGCTAATGCAGCTGATGACTGACACCAACCCTGTTGAGAAGGCTGGGAGGTAGAAGGGCATGAAAGGCTGGAGGTGACACAGCAATGTGTGACTGAAGACCAAACAGTCAACCATGCCCTGGGCTGGAGCACCAGAAGCATGACCATCAACTCAAGGGATGGGATTCTTCCCCTCTGCCCCACTCAGGTGAGACCCCACCTGCAGAGCTGCCTCCAGCCCTGTGATCCCCAGCATCAGAAGGACATGGAGCTGCTGGAGTGAATTCAGAGGAGGCCATGGAGATGCTCCAAGGGCTGGAGCCCCTCTGCTCTGGAGACAGGTTGGGAGAGCTGGGGGTGTTCAGCCTGGAGAAGAGAAGGTTCCAGGAGACCTCAGAGCCCCTTCCAGAGCCTTAAGGGGGCTTATAAGAATGATGGGGGCAAACTTTATCGTAGGATGTGTTGAAATAAAGCAAGGGGTATTGATTTTAAACCAAAAGAGGGTAGATTTAGACTAGATGTAAGGAAAACCTTTTTTACTGTGAGCGTGATGAAACATTGGCACAGATTGCCCAGTGAGGTGGCAAATGCCTCATCCTTGGAAATATTCTAGGCCAGGTAGGACAAGGCTCTGAACAAACTGGTCTAGTAGAAGGTGTCCTTGTCCATGGCAGGGTGTTGGAGTAGATGGCCTCCCACCAAACTATTCTATGATTCTATGGTGTTGTCAGGAGTCTGTATGCAAATGCCACAAGCCCTTAGAGAGCTGTCAGAACAATCAGAGATATTTTGTGAAGGACATAACTGCATAACTCCCCTGTCTCTCATGTGTCCCCTTCAGATTTTTAAGTATTCTTGCCCTGAGAGCTTTGTGGATGTAAGTTTTGGGTCTTCACTTGCCTTGAAGCTTTCACTCTGTTTGAAGATCTGAAGCCAGTAGCAGCAGGAGTTTTCTTCCTAACATCAACTTTCACACACACTATGATGAGCATTTTGGGTGAGCCATCACTAACATTCTCACACCACAGAAAAATATCTTCATTTGGTGGCTCCCAAGATGACCGGAAGATAAAAAAGGACAAAGGGTGGAGCTGGGAGAGATCCCAAAGGACAGAGAGTAGCCTGTTCCCACACAAGGGTGGGTGTGATGCTGATCCCAGTCGTTTGCTCAGGGCAAACCAAGGGCATGTTAACAGAAGTCAACAATAGGAATTAAACTGGCTGGGTGGGAGAAGAGCCATTTCCAGAGATGCCATCAGTCACAGATGAGCTCCTAATAGGACCAATATTTTGAGAACTCTGTTGTAGACTAAAAATTCCATATCAGTGTTCCAAGCACTGGGGTGGAGAACAAAATTCGACCACAATCATAAGCTGAAGCATTAGTCATCATCTATAGGAATGAAAGCTGCAGCATATGCCTTGATCAGAGCTGTTTCTTATTTGAAGTGGTCCCATATAGAGAAATATTGAATCAGAAATGGAGGGAAGCCAAGAGGGAATGAGACATTAAGCCACCACAAAATAAAAGGGATAATATTTCAATATGTAAACAGCCAGAAATCTCCCGGGTAGCAGAGATGAATATTAACTTAGAGCAAGAAGACAATGGCCAGTGATGACATAGAGTAAGAGGGATTGAAGTTGAATTGGTTTTGCTGTCTGCTCTAGGTTTCACATGCAAGTGGATTGAAAGGTCAGTGAATAGGCATTTCCTGTCTGAATCCTCATTGTTCAGCCACTGCTGGTTTTATTTTAGTGTAGAATTGATATTAATTACTTGCAGAGCATCACAGATGTATCACAGACCTGCAGGAAGAAAGGCATGAGATCAAAACATGGGAAACGGGCATCCAACTCCTTCCTGCACTGCTCCACCTCACAAAACTTTTGGCCAGACTGCTTAACTAGCTCTGAGATGTTGCTCCTCTACAACAAAGATGAAAACCTGCCCTGGTCTCTCTTGCTTGCTGAGATATAAGCTCCTTACCAGCCTTACTGAAGGGTTGCCTTGGGTTCCTCCAGGTATTCCACCTTCCTGGAAAGTAGCTGATTTTGCAAGGGCTTAACATGCTGAAAGAAATGGGTCACTGAGCAAGTGACTCTGCTGGCTTGGAGGTGGCCAGAGACTTTTCCAAGCTCTTTTACATGCAGGTTAAGGGCTTAAGGATGACTGTGTTGAATCAGACCAGGTCTGTTCCCTTTCCCCATCCCTTCTGGGGTGGAAGGGTGGGAAAGAAGCATACAAACAACACCAGTGAGTCATGATACTGCCCCAATAACTCTTCTGTGCCTAGAGAGTTGTGGCTTGGGGATTTGTGAAGCCCCAGGTTATACATTTGTATACAAATATGAATATCAGAATACTCTTAAGAATTTTTCTTCCCTTAGTTAAACAGTGGTCTTTAGGATCTGTATAAATACTTGGTGTTCATAATATCTTCTGACAAGGATGTCCATAACTAGACTCCAAACCTTGTGAATCTTGACATTTTTATAAAGCTACTGCCCATTAAAATCATTTGATGACCGGAATTCTGTCATTACTAGAAAAAGAGTGTGATTATTCTCTGTAATCTGGAGTACCCTGTTTTGTAGAGATATTTATTGTGTCTGTGTCATGCAATCTCTTATGAGACTGGACAGTCATAATCTTTTCATACGTTTCTGAAAATAACATTTTTCATACTGATCCTTTAAAATCTTTTCTAATTCTGCTATATCTTTGATGAGGTGTAAAGCTCAGAGTGCAAAAGACCTTTCAAGAACTTGTATACTCTGTGGTTTCTTAAGTGACATCATCCTGTATTTCTCTATCCCTTCCCAGGTAATGACTTCCCCATTATAGCTTTTCCTGAATATTTTTTAGTTGTAGCTGAGTGTTCAGCTGACACTTCATAGAACTCATTTTGTATGACCCCAACATTTCTTTACTGAGTGCTAAAGGGTGTTTCAGAGAGAACTCCTCTTTGAGGAAAAAAGAGTTGTTTATGTTAATCTACACAACATAGTATTTACTGCCTTTGTCTTCAATCCCTCAGCCACTCCTTCTACAGAAATTGGTGTGTGATGGAATACAACTCATACCTTTGGAAGTTTCCTTTAGTTACTAGAAATATCAGCTTATGTGATACCTGCCAGATCCTCTACTGCATTTTTCTGCCTCTGGCATTGGTAAACAGTGAGTGCTTGGAGCAGGGGAGTGGGAGCAAACTCCTCTCTGCTTGCAACATCTGGCTTGGTGAGCAGGTACTGGAACAAGGGCAATTCCACAGCAAAGTAGTGAATGAAGCAGAGGCATAGCACTTTTTAATCATTGTTTTCTGTCCTTCCCAGGACTTAACCATAGAATGAGAGGTTCAGATTGCAAGGGACTTTAAAAATCACCTTGTTCCAATCTCCCTTCCTTAGATTAGGTTGCTCCAAGCCCCATCAAATCTGGCCCTGAACACTTCCAGGTATGGGAGAGCCACAATTTTTCCAAACAATCAATCTATTCCTCTCATGCATTAGAAGAAACTTCACCTCCTTTATTGCCACAATGAACAGCCTTCCAGGCAAGTCTCAAAGAAAGCCCCTACCGGCAGGCAGGGAGCCGGATAATTTCTTAATAACTTCTCTGGAAAGAGTTCAGTTATAACCATTTCTTAAGTTTGGAAAGAAACACTTGTGTGGGTCGCTCCAGCATTTAAGGTCCTCCTAACTTGTCTGACTTACAGATCAAGAAAATAGTTTGCCTGCTAGGTGGGATTAAAACAAAAGAAGTATGTTGTTTTAGACTTCCAAAACTTCTCAAAAGTCACAGAAAAGCAAACAAGAACCGAACAACTACCCAGTCATATAAAACTATTTCTCTGTTTCTTCTCATCCATGCTCCTATGTGGAACAGCTGGGAGGATCTTGTTAAGAGACACCAATTTATGATCAGCTTAACCTCCTTCCCAGAGACTGAATAACAGGTGAAAACATGAATGCTTCTGACAACAGCCTCCATGTTAACAGACAGCAAACAAGGGCAACACTGGAAAAGAAAGCTGCTTCCCTCTCTGTTCCTCATAAAACCCCCTACTACCTAAGTAGAGCTGGTAAAGCTTGTTCAAGGTATCTTGGCAGGTTAATTTATTGTTAGTTTTTCTCTAGCTAAATAGTCCAAAGTAAAAAAACCAAAACCCAACCTTTTTTGAGATTTGGCCTGAAGCTTATTTATAGGTATACAGGGAAATTTATCATTCCCATCCTCTCGGTGTGTATGGTATGGATATCTCCCTTCTGAGTTTGGCAGCAATAAGCTTTATTCACCATTGTCACAGGAAGCACTTCAGCAGTATGAAGCTTGACTTGGATCCCTTAAACTGCTCAATTACAGACATGTCAAGGGTCTGATAACATTTTTCTGTACCAGGGCTACTCTTTGAACTTTGTGAGGTAGCAGTCACCCCAGAGCAGAGGCATGGGTTGTGTTAAGACTTGGGGGGCACTGACCCACCCATCCCCTCAAAGGCCTTCTCACAAACCTCAGCAGATACCAGGGCATCACTGTCCCCATCCTAATATGAAGTCTAATAGACAGTTGGATTATTTGAGATATACAAGCCAAGGAAAGCAAAGCTTTTGCTGTGGGAGGTCTGTTTCAGAATAGCTGGCAGTGATATCAGAGGTGAAGGATATAAACCAGCCCCAAACCTGCCTTCTGGATGGCTAATTGGGCTGAGCCACGACTGAAGATCAGATGGTGTCTCATCTGCAGCCAGACTCTGCTATCACACTACACCGGTGCTAAAAATTAGTAGTGTGATAATCACCTCTCCAGAAGATAAATCATTCACAGTGTAAAAGGTGCATCTCACTTTTTGAAATGCCAGGAGTATTACGAACACAAGAAATTATAAAGCCCAGTTTCGTAATGAGCTGCAGCTCTTGGCTGATTCCTTTGGTTCCTCTAAAGCTGGTGAGCTCTAACTCAACTTTTTCTTGCTATGGAGTCTTTTATAATGTTCTCTGTCTTACCCCATTCTCAGATGAGCATTTGGAGGATGTCTCTCCTGCCCAGGGAGAACATGACACAGCTGAAACATGAAATAGACATGAACATCCACTCACAACTCACAAAAGCCTTCTTTTGGGGGATTGTACGTGGTCAGAATGATTTGCACCCAAACACAATAGAATTAGAGAAAATTCATAATTTCCAAAACTTTGGGGTTACTTGGAACCTTTGAGATAATCTTATCTGGATTGTACAACTCAGGCCAAAAGACCTATACTAAATGGTTTCTGGATTAAAGCACTTGGTTTTTTGTTTGTTTTTTTTTTTTTTTTTTTTTTTTTCCCTTTCTTCCAATAAACTGGAATTCAATAGATCAGCATTCAGCCTCTAATCTTCTGTTTCACTTTGTGTTGCTTAATTAATTCTGTGCTTCAGTTCCCTCTGGACAAAATATAAACAACACTACTTCACTCTTTCACATTATTGTATCTATTAAATATTTGTAGAGTCATTCTGATACTACAGTAGTGAGAACTATGGAAAAATCTATACATAAATCAGAACTGTTTATGAGAGATATCACAGAGATTTTCTTATATAAGTGGCTGAGGTGTTGGGGGGGTGGGGATTGGTTTGTGTTCTTTTTCCATAAAATCCTCAAGTGTGGAGTAGATGCTGCTTCTGTTGTATTACATACACTGAAAAAAAACACTTAAGCTCAGCATCACCATAGTATGAAAAAAGGGAACAAATACTTCTTAGCCACAGTGTCATTCTTCACATCTTCAAAGCACTTCACATATATCTGCCAGGAAGCTGACTTTCCACTCTGATGTTCAGATTCCCAGGGTATTGTTTCTATTTTGGTGAATTGTTTGTTGTGACAGCATGACCTTCCTGAAAGAATAGTTTCAACATTTGAGAAGCCATCCCCAGCAGAACTACATCTGAAACTGCATTTTTCAGTGGCTCATCTAAAATACATCTAAAAGCAATAATCCCATTCTTTCTTACAAACTGACCAGAAGTTGTTCATAGATGGAAGAATGAACCAAGACTTTCTCCTCCAATACCCAATAAGGAGGTTGAAGGTATGCTTTCATGGAAGGAATTGAGATTTAAGATTATAAACACAGTTTTTGCAGGGAAAAAAATAATAAAGTTGAAATGGCATGTGCTAAGGAGACCATCCTCCTGTCATTCCCACCTTCAGAGGTGATGAAGAGCACAGAGAGCTGTGAGGCTGCTGCTGGGACAGTGAATTGAGAATAGAAAGCTGAGCTTTGGGTGAGATGCTTGGAGGACTTGGCCCTGGTCCTGGGCAGTGGTCGTAGGAAGGAGCTCTCTGCAAGTAATTTCTCCTGGAGAGCTCTGAAATAGACTTGCCTGAGGAGCTGAGACCCCAGAAATCAATCTGAGGACTTCAAGGCATGGCCCCTCCAAGCTCAGAGGTGGGAGTACACCCCTTTTACTGTAAGAGAGCAGCACAGCATGGCCAGAATGGGCTTCCTAGGGCAGTGGGACTATCTGAGTTAGCATTTATGTGTAGCAGAAGGATTTTTTTGACCCTTCTTTATGAACACAGTAGTGAATGTGTTCCAGAGGTCTTCAAGATGGTGCAATGAAAACCAATTGCTCAGACAATGTCTCAGTAAAGGATCCAGCTAAGGTAAAAGCTGTAAAATGAGCCTAGGCAACAGAAATCACCTGCATAACCCCACTCTGGAGGAAACCATGGGCTTCTTCCACTTAGAATGTTAGATTCAATGTAAAACTTGGTCATTGAAAAGGAGGGAGGAAAGGCAGAAAAGAAGAAACTGCTCCCTTAGGTTTTCCACTGTGAAATTCTGCAGTGATTTGGTTTTTTGCTTCCCTCTCCCCACCTAAACATTAAACTTCACTTTTTCATGTGAGCAAACACATCCAAGACTCCCAGAAGAATGGGCACTGAAATCCACCACCAAGGCAGAACAGCCTTGCTGTAGCCTTTTCTACCATAATGCAGTGCAGCAACTAGCAGTGTAACCACATCAGCCTGGAGAAATAAACATTAGACTAAAGATTATTTAATGATGTTTTTAATTTGCTGACCAAGGTTGGCAGCAGAGGCTCCCACAGACCATGGAGATCTAGAGGATTGGGGTCTGCAAGAAGTATAAATCTGGGGAATTTCTTTGAAGTCCAGATACTGTGCCAATTTATACCCAGATAAGGATGTGAAGCTTTGAGTTTGTCACTTGTTTCCGCTGGAAAAAGGGCAGGCCCAGGTTTTGTTACTAAAAGAGATCAAAGAGGTGCAGTTTCTTGGAAACAGGGGAGGAGAGAAAGCCAGTCCCTAAAGATTTCCTGCTGCTTCTGTAGAAGTGAAGAAACAGCCAAACAGAAAAAGCAAGCAACAGGGTTCCTGGTATAACCAAGTCTATAAAACATCTTTCTCCATCTGGGATGTGTATAATTGCTATCTTCCGGTTCAAGCCATAAATAAAAGGCAATGTAAACATTTCAGAAGGGCCTTGATTCATCTTACCTAAATATAGGCAATGAGCTGTGCTTTCCATGTTAGAAGCACATCATTCTAGGCTCTGTCTCCTAATAACAGGGCATGTAGTCTTTCTATGCCACTAAGCCAGAGGAGCAGTGACAGAGACCTGGTCTAAGGCTGATATTTGTGGTTTATGGCTATCACTCTCTAGACTCAATGGTTTGCTTTGAACATGCCCAGCCTTGACCCTGCTCTGAACTCTTCAAGTCCTAATAAGCCCAGAAAGTCAACAGTATTCTGGGCTGCATCAAAAGCAGCATGACCAGCAACACAAGGGAGGGGATTCTGCTCCTCTGTCCCACTGAGCTGAGACTCCACCTGCAGTGCTGCCTGCAGCTGTAGGGTCCACAACATCATGGAGCTGCTAAAATGAGTCCAGAGGAAGCCACAAGGATACTCCAAGGGCTGGAGCCCCTCTGCTCTGGAGACAGGTTGGGAGAGCTGGGGGTGTTCAGCCTGGAGAAGAGAAGGCTTTAGGAAGACCTCAGTGGCCCTGCCAGAGCCTAAAGGGGCTGTAAGAGCTGAAGAGGGACTTTGAACAAGGGCTTGGAGGGTCAGGACAAGGCAGAATGGCTTCAAACTGCCAGACAGCAAGGCTAGATGGGATATTGGGCTGAAATTCTTCCTGTAAGGGTGGTGAGACCCTGGCACAGGTTGTCCAGAGAAGCTGTGGCTGCCCCATCCCTGGCAATATCCAAGGGCAGGTTGGACAGTTCTTGGAGCAACCTGGTCTAGTGGAAGGTGTCCCTGCCCAAGGCAGGGAATGGAGCTGGAAGGTCCCTTCCAACCCAAATTAGCAGTGCTGGTTTTAGGGTTGGATTGGAAGATCATAAGGGTCTTTTCTAACCTAAATGATTCTATGATTCTGTGTGTATTTCCACTCAGTCTGTGCTGATCCCACAAGGAGAGTGTGGCGGTGAGATGAGAACATGAAGGTTTCAAATGCTCTGGGTGGTCCTCAGGCCATTGGGAGGTGTTTGAAGGTACAAAGCTTTTTGAACCAGTGTCAGAAAGTCTGCATGATTGGTTTTTCTCCTGGATTAACTTCAAGCCTCAACAGAGCCAGAGGACTAGAGGAAAATTAACAAGGATAGGCAAGCCAGATTTGAAGGCTTAAGTTTCTTTAGTACTTTAGTCAGTAGTAATCATTTATTTAGGAGTGCGTTGATACACGCAGAGGCTTTAAGACCTGATGTCCTGTTAATGTTCACAGCTACGATGGTACAAAGTACTAATGTGATTTAGTGGTTCTTCCCTTGTATATCAAATTGTCTGTGTCATCACCTCATCTCATCCCCGTCTGATGACTCACACGGTCACCCTCCCAGCACAAGTGCAGTACAGAAAAAATTTTATGACCTGTTAGTACAGTGTGGCAAAAGGAGGCTCGTTACTGTGCCCCAGGAGAACAGGAATGCTCACATGGGAGCTCCTGTGTTCATAGTACCAGAACCTCCTTTCTCACACATGTATTAGTAAGTAGTGTTCCTAGACAGTTCAAACTCTTACATGGTTTCTTGAACTAGGCTTCAATAAACTCACCCTGGTGTGGTTAGCCGCCCTGATGGACTCAACAAGTGCAAGAAAGGAAATAATTCTTTATCCCTGGCAGTATTGGTGGGTCATGCTCTAGACTTGGCAGTTTTGATGGGCTGGACTTCTTGTCAAGCTGTCTATTGATTCACAGTGTGCACTCCTTGGAGACCATATCAGTGATTGCACATAAATGTTCATATATGGGAATGAGCAATGTTGAGTCTGTGACAAAAATAGAGAAGCTGTTGGCAGCTCTGTTGGCCACAGCTGAAAAGTGAAAGGGCTCTTGCAGCATGTACACATCAGGGTGGGTTCTTGGGAGAAATGAGTAAAAGGTGACGCTGTGTCTCTAGTTTATTGTAATTTGTTTCCTAGAGACCTACTCAGTCCTTTGGGGAAACACCGGGATTAACAGGAATTTTGCTTGTAAGCTCAAGTGCTCTATGTGTGTTTACAAGCCAGGAGCTTATCCCGCAAACCTCTAGAGAAATATGAGACATCTTCTTTACATTATCTTTGCTTAGAAATTTGTAATTACTTTCTATTTAGTGTGGTATTCTTCTACCTTAGACTTCTCCATACACATAAAAGGTGCTACCATGGAGGTAATGGAACAGCAGTGTCCTCTTTGAGCTAGAAGGGGTACTCAAGCTTACTTTAGGACAGCATATTTACTGCAAGTGAAAGGAAAAAATCTGATGTGGCATACAGCATTTTGGTACCAGAACAGAGCTTGATGGAGTTGTTATATCTTTTGTTTTTTTGGAAAAGATTGTCCTCTAAACAAGACAACAGTAATAATGGTAAGAAATCTGAAGGTAACCCAAACCAAAAGACCCCTTTCAGCATCACAATTTGCTGTGCAAGAGCACACAGGGAGCAGCATAGGTGGAACATATGATCAAAATAGCAACACCAACCATCTTTATTAGATAGTTTGAATAGGGGAAAAGTACAGGACTTTTCCCCCTTGCAGTGGTTATCAAAGGGAATGCGTGTTTAACCAGATTCTAAATGTCTCAAAATAATTTTAGGTAGCTCAAGGATTAACACAACATAAAGACTCCCCTCCTCACCGAAGTGCAGGGAGCTATGTCCTGCAAAAACCCAGATGCTAAAGATTCTAAAAACTCTCCCAGACATTTGTTGTGACTATGACTATCAAAATCACATCACTGTTATTTGAGAAGAGGGAGTGGCTGCAAACTCAAACATAGCTGCTTGTTGCCTGAAAAACTGTGGAACCTGAGAGTTTTGATAAACTTTACTGGGGGGATTTTTTTAATCCAAAACCCACAGGGGTGAATGGGACAACTTCAAACTAACCACAGCCTCTGCCTGTATGTATTTAAGCAATTTCATATGGGGATAATATGACTTCATACAGGGATACAGAAAAAAATTTAGTAATTCTTAGCTAAACATCTCAAGCAGTGAAGCCTGTAGAAATTCCTAGAATTCAAGCTGAGTTAAAGAAGAAATTAATAATACTCAAATACTAGAGCCAGAAAGGTTAGGCCAGTCAAGAGAAAATAGTTCTAAATCAGTGAAGGTCACAACCTTGTTTTGAAGAGGCTTGTGGAGCGAGCTGTCAGTTTAACATCAGCAACTGCAGATAAATGCCATCAGAGGCTGATGCTCTGGAGGAAAAATCAGCTTTATTTCACAAATCAAAAGCAATCAGCAATGGTAGCAACAAAACTGCCAGCAACAGGACTTCACCCACACTAAGGAAAGTTCTGCCTCAGTCTGTTACCTACAAAGATTGGAGGTTTTGTCCAACATTCACTTCAAATGAATATTTATTGTAAGGGAGGGGAAATATCACCTAGGTATTGTGAGGAAGCTGTGGTATCATATTTGTTTTCCTACCGACTTTTGGTCTTGTTAAAGGCTTATGTTGCTCACCTGGGTGGATATGCTATAAGGCATCTGTTTATGGATTGGTTAACACCAGTATGTTTGTTGGTTGTAAAAGTTCCAGTTCTGCTTTGCTTATCTCATTGTACCAGGAGCTGAGCCACCTCCTGAGACAGGATCACTGAGCAGGACAGCAGTGGTACTCTTTCCCAGCAACTGGCAGATAGCTAGTTGTCTGATAGATTTTTGCCTCTAAAAATCCTTGTTGTCATTGTCCAGGTCAGAAGAGGAGGCAAATTAAGATGTTAATTTTGACATACTATTTTTTCAGTATCTGATGGTCTCCAGGCCAGAGACATGTGTTACTTTTCCAGGCTTCAATGGGACTCTTTAGGAGAAAGATATCCTTATTGCTCAGAAATAACCTTTTGTTCCCTTCACTCTTCTGCTGCATATTCCTGTGGGATTAGTTGATCACACCATGGGCGTGGCAGAAGAGGCAAGACTGATAACTGTGCATACCAGGACACATATTCAGAATAATATTCTAATATTTGAGAATATTAGAATATATAATATTTCAGATTAATTGGAAACATATGTATCTCCACAGAACTAAAAGCTAAAGCAAAGCTGGTTATCTGCTGGATTTTATGTACTAATACTGCCAAAGAAATCAGTTATGAATGAACACTGTTGAAAAAGTGAAGTACTACTTCAGGATTGTCCTTAGAAATGCACTTTCTTCTCCAATGCAATTATCTAAATGGCACCTACCTCTGAGCAGGCAGATGGTGAGGTTGCTTTATTCATGTAGCTGACTGCTGGTCCCAGGAGTGTGTGGAGGTCCCTGTAGGGAATGCTAATTTCAGATGCCAGAAGTTTTAAGCACCTGGACAGGCATATTGTCCACAGGGTCACCTTCAAGGCACAGGTTTCTCATGCTTGGGACTGGGCACTCCATACCAGAGGCAGCTTCATTGTCCATTTGAAATCCTTGGCCCAGAGAGATAGAAAGGTGGGTCTGGGATTTAAGGGAAGAACATAGGTTCTGCAGGAGAAATTGTGTTTTACATGTATCCATGGTCATTAGCTCACATTTGGAGAGCAGATCTCAGTGCTCACACTGTCTCAACCTTGAGCCTGACCTACCATGGAGCAGCCAAAGCAAAGAGAAAAGCAAAATTCAGGTGATTTTTTTCCTTCCATTTTCTTCAGTTAGTTTCTCAGAGAATAAAAAATGAGACAATAATTGGTGTCAGGACATTGGGATTTTGTGTCCCTTTCCTCTAGCTCTCTGGAGCTGTACCTCTTGGCTGAGTTAACACTCTGTTATGAAGATAGCATTTTCAATAAAGCTGCCTGGTAAAGAATCCAGTACTAGACCAGGCCTGGGAAAAAGTTATGCCTGCAAGACAGCTGTGATTTGTCCAAAAGACTATATACATAAACTGAATTCACAATCAGCAATATAAAGTATACATGATATACATACATATATAAATACAAGTGCCATATGTGCCACCAGCAAAATCTCTTTGCCAGTATTTATTTAAAGTTCTGTCTTCTGATTTTATTTCCTTTCCTTTCCTCATTTTTATTGTCTTCCACGTCCAAAGTTTCTGAGTTCTGAAAGCTTTTTTTTCCTGACCTCTAAGTTCACAGACTCTCTTCCTGATAAAGCAGATAAACATCTGAAGCAAAGGGGCGTCTACTAGGACACAGCCCAGCCAGCCTGGGGACCTCTCAGACCAACATTCACTTCAGCTGGATACAGCTGGAGAGTCTGGGAGAAGGGAATAATCTCAGTTCAGATAAGATTTTTTAACTGTCTGAAACAAATTTTCAGCTGGAAAATGCAGTCCAAATTTGACATTTTTGGGGGATGAAAAATATACAGCTATGACTAATTTCATAACCATCTCATTTTTCCTCCTTGATGCTTCTTTTAGAATGTTTTTCAGAGAAAACCTGTGAGAAGCTGAGGTCTTGTTTCACTGAAGTGTTGAGATCACAGGGCATGTGTTTGGTTTTTTTCCTTTTTTTTTTCTTCTGGTCTCAAAGCAGAGAGAGAAGACAAGCAATGAAGGGGGAGGTCAGCAATGAAGTTATTTTATACACATGCAAACACACACTTCAGATCTTATGATGCAAACCAGATGTTCACTGTCTGAGTCTTAGGAAAACATTAATTTAACTCATCCAGAGTTGCAGAAAATATGGAGCCATCTATCAAATTTTTTCCAAAAGAGGATTTAGCTATTTCTAATAGTAACTTGCATTTATATAAAATATCATAATTATAAATTGATCCTTCATTGGTTGAAGTATTGTTCTTTGAGTACTTTAAATTTCTAATACTCCATTATTTTAAAGAAAAGTTTCAGTGAAATTCTTTTGTTCTGTGGTACAAGTTTCCAATTTCTCCTCTTGTTGCTCCAGTTCTGAAATTTAACTCCATTTTAATCACTCCGATGTCCTCATTTTTAAAATAAAAGTTTATTTCTATCAGTCTCATAACCAAATTCATAATCTCATAACATTCATAATTTAGTTGGAGCTGCTGTTGGATTTTTGGTTTGTTTTGTGCTGTTCATTCTGGTCTGTACTGGTCTCTGCTTCTGGTTTTGTTACAGTGGTGTTTTTTACACATGTGCTTCATATGGTATCATTTAAGCTTCTTGGTTGCGCACAACTTAAATAGGAGGACCACAGCCCCAAAATACAGTTTCAGTGGTAATTTTCAACTCAATAAATGTTACAGTTTGTTTCCAAATTCCCAGTCTCACTCTCATAATCCTCCAATAACCAGTTACAAGACCTTGTTAGTCAAAGTGAACCAAGAGTTGGGTTTTAATTTAAGGCCATGTTTACAATTCTGGTTTATGGTCAGTATTCTGCTCTTTGGTTATCAAATGTTATCACACTGCTCTTCAGAAACACACCACTGTATCATTAGTCTTCTGATGTAGCTGCAGCACTTCAGGTGAAATTAATTCCCCTTATTTTGATGTTTATGAAGTGGAGGCATCTCCAGGAGTTCTGAGTATCATCAGCTCAGTTGATAACTTATATATCTGCATTAGGTCAGCTGAATGTCACCCTTTCTGCCTTAAGCCCCAATCAATGCAAAGTTCAAATGCTGTAATTCAGCAGTAAGTGAGGTCCTCTCCTCTCCGAGGACCATGTAGTGATTCCCTGTTAGTTCTCTGACTCTTTTTCTGCTCTAAAGGACCTACTTTGCTTTAAACAATTCCAATCACTAGCTACCCTACCTGAAAGCAGAGATGCAGCCCTTATGTCACTGCTGTTATGAAATAACTCTAAAATCTGCTTGAAACTTTAACAGGTGTTTGTCCAGAAGACCTCAGTCTGTCCCAGCCTCTGAAACATGGCTGTAAGAAGACTTTTCAGGTCTTTCATGCTTCATATGGTCCAGGGTGGGACTGGATGAAGACAGTTTAGGCAGAGCTTTTCTTGCACCCCTTTCCCAAGCTGCAATTGTGGGTGTGCTTCAAGTTGTGGTAGGTCTCCACATGAGCACATCATTCATTTCTGAGAACCATCTTCCTGGATAGCTAGGGATGTGTGAGAAAGAATTAAAGAAGTTTACATGTAAAAATTGGCACAGAGATGACCAAGGAGGATTACAGGATAGGAGTCAGCTGAGATGTGAAGGATGTGAATATAAAAGGAAGCAAAGGATTATTCATGGAAATTTGCAAGAGGAAACGGCACAAATGGGATGAGGCCCAAAAGAAAATGTCATCTTGGCTTTCGGAAAACTGAATGCATTTTTAGGATGCACAGAGCAAGGATTAAATAAGTAGTGTGTTATTAGTCTCACTTCAGCCCCCAGTAAAATAATGGAAAAGATTATTCTGGGGAAAACACCTGGAGAAAAACACAGTCACTGGACACAGCCAGCATGGCTCCATGAGGGGAAAGTCCTGGATGACTGAAGGGTGATCTCATCGCAGTTAAAACTTTCTCATGAGGTGAAGAGGAAGGGCAGACACTGTTCTCTGCTCTCTGGTGACCAGTGACAGTCCTAAGGGAATGGCATGAAGTTATATCAGAAGAGGTTCAGGCTGGATATTAGAGAAGGTTCTCCTCCCAGAGGGTAGTTGGACACTGGAGCAGACTCCCCAGGGCAGTGGTCATAGCATCAAACATGACAGAGCTCAAGAAGCATTTGGACAATGCCCTGAAGCACAGGTTGGGATTGTTGGGGTGTCCTGTGCAGGGCCAGGAGCTGGACTCAATCCTGATGGGTCCCTTCCAACTCAGCATATTCTATAATTCTGTTTTCTGGGTGCTGTTGTAATTTCAGCAGTAAGTAGTCTTTATCTTCTTCAGGGTCAGATTTACAAGGAGGATTATTCAGTATAGCGGTCATTAGATGCCTAACCTCTCCCGGGCAGCTCTGTCTGGATTTGCCACAAGAAGTGCAACAAGGACAAGATTTATGTTGCTGAGCAGTTACCTCTAATAAAAACCAGAAAATGTAATGGGAGGACGGGGCTTTGTCTTCAGGCTCTAAAGAGAACCAGCCCTACCAGTGCTGACCTGGTGGAAGGTGCTTCTCAGGATTCATCAGGTTTCTTCTTGTGCTACCCAAATCCTTTCTGATACACAATGTTGAAAGAGTAAAGTTTCTCCCGTTTATCTCAAGGTGACCTTAAAGCATTCATGGAAGACATGACTTGCTGGATCCAAGTTCCTCCTCTCTCTCAGGTGACTAGAAGATAAAACTCCCCCAAAATCAGAGTGCCCTTGCAGTATTGCTAAAGAACGTGCCAGTACACTCCCACTGCTGTTCTGTGGGGCAGGGCAACATCTGGATGTATTTACTAGAGCAGATGCTCAAGAGGAGACAGTAAAACATTTGGTTCATGAGCTCCACTGGATTTTAGGAGTCAACTGGGTATTAAAAGGCTGATGCCAAAACTTATGCAGTTCTTTTCTTACCACCAGGAGATTATCATAGGCTGCTATGGAATGCCACTACTGGGAACATAGACAACTGGGATTTTAAGGATCTTTAGGGTTAACAAGCAGCTAATTGAATGGGTTTGGCATTGCTCTAGTGTCAGAAGTAACAAATAGATGCTTAGTCCTTTGGTGGAATTTAGCATCTAAATTTTGAAAGCTTTTTTTTCCTAATTTCTCAAAACCTAAGGGTGTACCACTTTCCACCATGTTAAAAAAAAATCCCAGGGAACTGAGAAATTTTAAAACAACTTAAAACTGAAACAAGAGAAGGATGTGATAGCAGCAATAAATACAAGAGTACTTTCTTTTTCTCTCACCGCAATAGTCCTCTGCTGGGAACTTGGCCTCAAAAATGCCTGCTGGGAGCATCCCTGGCAAGACTGCACAGGTGAAGGGCTTCCAGGCTAATGAGCTCTGATAGATAAGTGTGGAGACTTGTCTGGTGAAGAGATGATTGCTTTCTTTTTTCTTTCAAAGGAGCTTTTAGAGTATCATTGTTGGATAACCACAATTCACATAAAAATATTTGTTCTTTGGAAAATGGAGATAGTCTTGACTCTGACAGAAGAATCCCAATAATCCCCCGAGAGCATGGAATGTGAAAGGAAAATACACTTGGCTCTACAGTTCAAAGAACAGATAAAAAGTCTCCAAAGCATGGTTTTGCTTTCAAAATCATATTTGTAGGCTTTATTGTAAGCTCTTCACATGCAGTTTTTTTGCTCTAAATTTCTGGCACATGTTGTTCCTGGTTTTTTAGAGTCTTTAAGTGGCATACAGGACAGAGGGTGATGTTCCTTTTGATGTGTGTGTGTAGCCTACTGGCAGAGCTTCAATGGCATTGGCCTTGTACAGAAATGCACAGAAATGGGATCCTGCTGCACAAGGAACCGTGGAAAGATGTGAGGAGTGACAATTTTCTCTCAAAAAGATTACAAATGAGACAAATAAATAAGCATATTTTGGAGTGAGAAGAGACTACTTAGTCAGCAAATATAATAGGGTATGTTACATCATTTGCTGAAATGTTCAATGTTAAATGTGGCTCTTGGTGATCTGTAAGAGAGTGTAAGAGCTATCCCTTAGACCTAATGCTGGAAACAAGAGTTAGAGTCCTCAGCTCAGGTCCTGCTGGCAAGCCACGGGTTGGGCACTAAATACTGTGATGGTGGTGAGGCTCTGGCGCAGGTTGCCCAGAGAAGCTGTGTCTCCCCCATTCCTGGAAGTGCTCAAGGCCAGATTTTACGTGGCTTGAAGCACCCTGGTCTAGTGGAAGGTGTCCCTGCCCATGGCAGGGGGTGGAACTGGATGAGCTTTAAGGTCCCTTCCAAAGCAAACCAGGCTGGTATTCTATGATTCTATAATTATATAATTATATATTGCAAGAACTGAAGAGGGAAAACTGATATTATTGATAATTTTAAGCACCAGACAAAATTACCAGGAGATGAAGGTAATGATGAAGAGACAGTCCTGTCTGGAACCGTTCAGTAGTTCAGTCTTGTAAAAATGGAGACTCAATCTCTGCTTTGACCAAGGACATCACACCCCCTCAAGCTCTTCTGAGCAGCTTACTTTTCCACCACCATCCCTGAGAGCACCATCCTTTCAAAGGGAGAATCTCCCATTTTTTAACTTCTTTGCAGCAGATTTATTCATTATTTTCACTCTTTCATGGTAGTTAGAATTATAGTTTGTTTGCCTCCAGATGACACATATGATATAAGGTACTAAGGAAATGTTTGCAGCTAATAAAAACAGCACAAACACCTCCCAGTTCCTCCATCCTCCTGACTTCAAAATATACCAGTTGAACAAAAAGTGACTGCTAGGACAGACAAAAGCATGGGATATTAAATATTTCTGGGAATATCTGCTAAGATGCAAGCTGAGCATCTTATGTTAGGATCATATTCATAAATCAGGAAGGGATTGTGAACTCATCCTGATCCTCACTACCAGTCCTGAAGGAAGATCACCAAAAACGCAAGGATAGTACAGACCAGTGTGTCCTCACTTCGGAATTTTTTGAATTCTCTAGTGTTTCAAAAAGGGTGAACACTTCGGCCTAAATCAGGAATTAGCTGCATGTTTTTTCCCCAGAAGTAAAAATTGCAAATTATAATCTTAGACTTAAACATTCCTTACGTTCCTTATTAATCCTTTTTTTTAAAATCAGTGTAGAACTAATTAAATACACATTAATAGCAGCATGCAGGGAAAAAATAGGAAAAAATTATCTTTTGTCACATTTAATCAGGGCCATATTTAAGTCAAAATGGAATGTTTTTCTTATAAATACTCTTCTGTGCAAATAGAAGCTTGCCCAGAGGAAACTGTTCCCTGCATTATGCAGGCAATCAGGTAGAAAAATCAAATTGGTCCACTCTGGTCTTATAATCTATGAATCAAACTCCATTTTAATAGTGTGACTGAGAACAAAGTCATACATGGATGGCATCACCAGACCCTAAGCAGGTATCTGTCCTTTTCTGAATCCAGCTAGTCCAGTCCTCTTGGATGGGTAGGCAGAGACATGGTCTTTCAAGCCAAGTAGACATCACCCAGTTGCTATCAAGAGCTGCTTAACATAACTAATAAAATATTAACCAAAAAAATGGGCAAAGGTGAAATCCTGAAGATACTTCAATTCCCAGCATTTCCAAGGAAATCCATGGTCTAACAGTGGGTTACAAGCATAAGCTCCACAGAACTCACTGTCCTGTAACTATCAGAGCTGTGATAGCAAAGACAAGCAGTTCCAAGAAAGAGCACAACACAAAGGGCTCCCTCTTGCATTAGGCACCACATCTGGGATTTCAAGGAACTGAAGAGGCAGATGAGTCAGTTATGCTCAACATTCCCATTCCTGACAAGCCTATGGAGGAGCTTCTGGAGGGTTCTGCAGACTCCTTGGATTTGAAGTGATAAAAATGAAAGTAAAATTTGACCTGCATATTTCTTCTTTCCTTGTAATGAAAAAAATCACTAAATAAAGCCAAGAAGAATTAAATACAAAAACACTGCTTCCACTTTGGCTCAGAGTAGCAATTCACACAGTGCGCCCTTGGAGCTGTGACTCAACCTCCTCGCATACATATATTTTTCATCTGTGAACAGCCTTTAATTTTTTATCACAACTCTGCTATCTGCCTGCATTATTTATATTATTTATACACGTGTATAAGATCCTCAGTTAACTAATTTGTAGCCACAGAAGAATGCCAAGAGCTGATTTTTAATTTTCAACAAAGTACGTCCTTTTCTGAAAGCTATGACATTGTTTGCAAATTAAGTAAATTAAGAACTTTTTTCACCTTGGGGTGTTTTATCCTTTTTAAAAAAAAAAAAAATTGTTTCAGGGAGGTTGGTAATTTGGGGTCTGTTCTGTTTCCTTGCTGGATCAGAGCCCCCACTCAGAGTATGAAAGTCTTTGTTCTGGGACATTCTCACATAAAAGGGCTGTGTTAGTTTTTTCTTCAAAGACCTAATCAGTGGATTGGTTTTGAGGTAAAAGCTATATGTGTGCAAGAGGATTTTGTGGTAAGCCAGCTCATGTTGGTAAGCCAACTCATGTAGAAATCTCTAATGACTTGGAATCAAAGAAAATAGTGTTGCTTGTAATAACTTGAAGAAAAATCAGTGGACAACATTTTCTGGAAATGAGCTTGTGGGGAATATGAGACTCCTGTATTCAACATACTCTTTTTTTTCTGCTTGCTTCTTATAAATGTAAGTGTTAATGGCTTGCTTTAACAAGTGCAGTGCCAGCTGAACTTGATAAACTCCTTGAAGGAGGCTGAAGGATGATAAAACCATGTGTTTGGAAGAGCTGAGCTCGGTCCCACAGCAGAAGGAAAGGTCTCTGTTTTGCTTTGGGTGGAGTTGTCAGCTGCTGGAGTGGTTGATACTTGAAAAAAAAAGGGAGGTTGATCTGGGACCTCAGTAATAACCTAAATGCTGAAGACTTAGCTTCTACTGCGAAACAGCCAAGAGCCTGGAGAGAGAGTTACTCACCAGAATGCTGCTCCTCCCACTGCTGGTGGAGTGCTGGGGTGCTAGATTTCTCTGCTCAAATGGGGTAGTGTGGACAAAGGTTACAACTGGGGTCCAGGGGTCCAAGAAGTTTGCTCATGAGCCTGCAGCAGCATCCCATGAAGTCTGGGCCCCTGGGAACACACATCCTTAGGGAATATCCTCTCATGGAAGACAAACTTCATTTAGGCAACCTCAGGCTCATGCCAAACATCAGATCAGCTCATCTGATGGAAACATCTGTCCAAATGAGGAAAGATCCAGCATGAGCAGGGAATGAAGGAGCAGCATTGTATTGTCCCAAACATCTCTGCATAGCCAGCAGAAGAGTTGGAGTGTCTTCCATGTGGGAAAGGGAAACTACAGACCCAAGGACAACCCTTGTGCAAAGAGGGCACCATGAACAAACTTCTGGGCTTTTTCCCAGAGAATGAAACCTGTCATGTTTCAAGTGTTGATCTATCCAGGACTGAAATGAGGTACTCTTGATGCAACTTGATGTGAAAAGGTAATGACAGTGGACAACACTGATGTTTCTATGTAACACAAAGTGAAGCAAAGAACTTCCATCTGCATATGACGAATAACTTCAGTTTCCAGAGACAATATTCATAAATCACTAAGCTTAATCAAAGCAAGGCTTTCCATATTCTGCTATTTCAGTTATCACTCCCTACTAATTTTCTTAGGGAATACCAGGTCTTGGGAGAGATATCTTGACCATTTTCAGTTTGATAATCCTACCAGAGCCTTGATGTCCCTGAAGCCCATGATCAGTTATTCACAGATGACAAAAACACCACAAAAAAGGCAAAGGATAAAGGGGGAAATTAATATCATAAGAAAGCATAAAATCATACAGTATCAAAACTGAAAGGCACATTTACATGAAGAAGATTATGGCAAATACTAAGGCTGGAAGAGACTTGTGAAGTTTCTGCTTAGATGAACATAATCATCTCGTGATATCTCGGAATGCATTAGTAGGGGAACTAAACACAACAACCAAGTTTGGAAACATTCAGGCAAAAGAACCAAGGACAATTAAGGTGTTAAAAATTTGCCTTGTAGCAAAAGTCACAAAGAACTGAGACTGTGTAGCTGTTATAGCTAGGAGAAAAACATGTCTTGATCAGATTCTTAGAGTGCTATGGAAGATGACAGGAGAATTTTCAGTCTTAGGAGAAAATAGTAGAATGAGACCTAGAGGATGGAGATTGGATCTAGATGTGTAACAACTCATTGGAGCAGCTTAGAACAGAGAATGTGATTGAATTTTCATTGCTAATAACTCTCTAAATATCACTACAGGATATTTTTCTCCATTTTGAGTCTGAATTAACTGCCAAAATCCCAATGACCTCTTACACAATAAGTCAGACAAGATGATCTTGGTCTCCTCTGATCTTAGAGCCTATGACTAATGTACCATGTGTTTGTTCTCTCATTCTCTCTAGGGAAGAAGGAGATAGAGTGGGCTGTTTTGTCTTGGAAGTATTATTGGGAGGTTTTAGTGTTCTGTACTTATTTTAGAGGTGGGAGGTCAGAAATGTGTTATAGTTGGACTGTTTGGGAGGGTTTTTTATGGGGAACTTTTTCTATCTTTGCCACTGAGAGTGCTTTGTATTTCATATCTCTTCTATTAGAAAGTTTTGAAGTGCCAGAGGGTTAAGATATTCCAGGCTGGGGAGCTGTGGGTTATCTTTTGCCATTGAACCCTTAAGGAGTGCATTTATGGCTCAGAGTTGTAGGAAACTACTATGTACAGAAATGGCATTATCTGATTCCATATCTGGTGCCACTCGATGTCCCATGGAAAGACAGCCCACTGCTGATTTTGAAGACCTGTGTTGCTTCTCTGCTCATCCACAACTTTTCTTTCATAGAAAATGAGCAATGTAAACCCCACCAATGCTTTCTGAGGAGACAGTATTGGCCCTCTGAACTCTGTCAAAATTCAAAGATGACCAGCAGGGCTTCTTAGTCACTTTTCAAATATTAAGATAGCTCATACTAACACTTGCAACCAGCCAAAGATAACTATGGCTAACACAGATATATCAAAGCTGTGACTATTAAAATTATTTTTTAAAATGTCATTGCTTTGCAGTGCCTAATGAAGCATGCAAGATCACCCTTGCTGTTAGTTTCTTCTGTGACAAGAAACTATATACAGAGTGTGTGTGTGTGTATGTATACATACATGCATACATATACTAAATACTATATCAGAAAACACCAAAAAAGAGGGCAATGTTTTGTAAATATACAGCCAATTTTTACTATTGTATTGAACAAAACATCCCATCCCTGGAAATGTTCAATGCCAGGTTGGATGGGGCTTGGAGCAACCTGGTCCAGTGGAAGTGTGCATGTGTACTGGGTTGACTCTGGATGGATACCAGGTACTCACAAAACCTGCTCTATTACTCCCCTCTACAACTGGAGAGGGGAGAGAAAATATAGGAAATTAGTTGAGATAAGGGAGAGATCACTCACTGAACACCATCACAAACAAAACAGACTGAACTTGGGGGTATTAATTGATTTTATTACCAACAGAATCAGAGTAAGAAAGTGAGAAGTAAAATAAACCTTAAAAACACGTTCACCTCTCCCTCCTTCCTTAACTCTCCCTCTCTTCCAGTGGTGCAGAAAGACAGAGAATGGGGGGGTTACAATGAGATGAGCTTTAAGGTTCCTTCCAACCCAAACCATTCTAGAATTTTGTGATTGTCACCACTCCCTAGGACAGTACAACAGAGCAATGAATTAAGAAGACAGTTGTTACTCTGCATGTAAAGAGAGGTGGGACTATGTATCATATACACAAAAAGGAGTCAGGACTAGAAGTCATCTGAAGCAAAAAGGACTTGGGTTTTTAGAACCTTTTTAGGTCTGACCAGAACTAAGTGGTCCAAAGTCACCAGCAAAGGGATATAATCCCTGTTCATTCATCACAGCCCGGATATAATCCCTGTTCATTCATCACAGCCCATAAACAATAACTGCTGGACTCTTTTGGTTAATAAGACCTCAGCTTTCTGTTATGCAATTTATCCAAACCAGAGCACAAGAGCTAAAAAGCCTGGATTTGAATAAGTTTGGCTTCTAATTTTAGATTTGAGCTTCTTATTTTTGTGGCCAGCATTAAAAGGAGATAGGAATAGAGCATTATTGGCAGCATTTGCACTTCAAGGAATAGAGTTTAATCTGCCACTTTTTGCTGAACAATCCAACCTACAAAACAGGTGGAGGTTATGCACCAGGAAAGAACTGGTTCACTATTTCTATAACAAATCATCATTTACCTCCAGGTACTATTCATACATACAATTAAACTTTCCCTAAAAATCTGGCATCCTGTGTTAGTAAGAAATACAGAGCCCGAGAACACAGAATATAATTAATTGTTCAATAAAAGGAGTAAAAATCAGGATTAGAACGAAGATCTTTTGACCTTTATCATTGTGAGACTGCTCAAGGAAGGGGAAATCCTGTTCCCTTCAATTCTTTAGCAAAGTCCCAACCTCTTTCTGGAGGGTACACACTTTGATCAGCTTATACTTAAGGTACTTTTATCCTCCTCTCCAGAACCTTTCAAGGCTCAGAAAAAGTTTTTTTCTAAGCTCAATGAGAAAGTGCAGGTTTCTACTTATAGCTGCAATTTTAAACAAAGTTGTTTGGGCCTATCTGTTGTTTGTGGATATCTGGTATCTGATACAGCCAGCTACAGTTGGGATGCTGACCTCTGTTTTCTGGGGTCTTTAAAGTGCTCAGCCATTCATTATTTTGCATCTTTGAGGAAGGAGGTCTGGTCACAGAAGTGATCCTGTCAAGTCTGAGTGGAAACCTCAACCAAAAGACCACATCAAAGCTCAGAGCATCACATCCTTTTGTTCATATAGTCACAGAATCAAAGAATCCCTGAATAATTTGGGTTGGAATGGAACTTTGAGATCATCGAGTTCCACCTCCATGCCTTGGGCAGGGACACCTTCCCCTAGATCAGGTTGCTTCAAGCCCCGTACAACCTGGCCTTGAACATTCCCAGGGATGGGACAGCCACAGCTTCTCTGGACAACCTGTGCCAGGGCCTCACCACCCTCACAGGGAAGAATTTCTTCCCAATATCCCATCTAACCCTGCCCTCTGGCAGTTTGAAGCTGTTCCCCCTTGTCCTCTCACTCTAGGCTCATTGCCCAAAGTCTCTCTTCAGCTCCCTTGCAGCCTCTTTAGGCACTGCCAGGGGCTCTGAGGTCTCCCCAGAGCCTTCTCTTCTCCAGGATGAACACTCCCAGCTCTCCCAGCCCGTCTCCAGAGCAGAGGGGCTCCAGCCCTTGGAGCAGCTCCATGGCCTCCACTGGACTTGCTCCAGCAGGTCCAGGTTCTTCCTGGGGGGCTCCAGAGCTAAACAGTTCAACCAGATGTGATTTTTAGAGCTTCAGGTCCTGTTGTGCAGTTAGTCCAACATTTAAGCTAATTTAAAAAAAAAATAGTTTTCAAAGGAGAGGAAATTTAAAAAGAAGTATTGCTCAAAACTACTCCTCAGAGATCTTGCGAAGATCTATTATAATAAATACATTAATATATTAATAGATCAAAACCAGTCATAATAGATCTTGGGGAGGTCTATTTCAATATATATGCATTAATATATTTGTAGATATTCCCAACATCTATCAGAAGTGGTTCTGAGCAATATTTCTTTTTAATCCTCTCTCCTTTGCAAAACTTTTTTTTTTCAACAGATATGCTGTGAGAGTCATCCTTACACAGTCTAGTGTGCAGTCCCTGATGATGCCAAGATCTGTGTTTCTTGTTTTCTTTCTCCCACTGCACTCCTGTATTTCTGGTGAAGGAACTGCTGTAACTCACATGACTCAGGTTTATTCAGCATGCTGCCAGAGCCAGTGTGCTGTCAGATTTGTTTATTGGGATTATGTCCTTCCAGGCCTTTTATGGAAAATCACAGAAAGCCTCTATTTTACCATGTACATTTTGGTATCAACAAACCACTGAGTAACTCTCTCCCCTCCATGATATCTTGTCATATAAAATTCTCTGGTCTTACTCTCTTTTCTGAACCTACCTGGTTTACCCACACTTCCTTCTTAACCTACGACATTGAGGAAAACTCAGACAAACTGAAAATGTTTGCAATATGTTTTACACTCAAGTTTGTTACCTTGCATGCCATTTCTAAAATTTAGGAGTGCAGAAGTGCAACAAAAACACCGATTAAGAAAGAAAAACTTCTGAAAGCGTCCATTTTAGATTGTCCTGCGAGTCAAGATAAATGGTGTTAAGGTAAATGTTTCTGAGTAATGTCAGTAATCACTTCAGCTGTGCAAATCTGTTGCTCCTTCTGGAAGGAAACAGTGTTGAGATTCAATCATTATTTATTTTTCAAGGGGGTGACAAGACCTTTTCCCAAACCTACAGCAAGATCTGTGCAGCTCCCTGAGCTAAAATAGAAACTCACTCCTCATCCCCTGCATAGTCCCTCCACTCGCTTGCAGCAATGACCTTTGAGAAGTGGGTTTGAAGAAGGATGGCTCAGGTTTGGCAACACATCCCCCCTGACCTTTTCCAAAATGCTGCTTGTTGTTCAGGTCTCCTCACCAGGCGTTCCTGCTCTCAGTCCAGCTCAGTTTTGCAGTGAAATGCTCCTGCTGCAATCTCTTCCCTGCCGGCATGTCAGAGCAGAGTCATGCTCTTGCACATTCGGAATGTGCACAAGCCAAGTACCAAAGCTAAGATGACAATTCTTAATCATCCACTTGATTATATTTAACTGCTAGCCTAAGGGCTCTCTTTTACTTTGCAACCCCCTCATGCTGATAGTATTTATATACATATTCAACTTTATGTACACAAGTTCTGATCACTCTGATAAAGGAAGCATAATACATACATAAATCCTTGCAGGAAGAAAGCTCTGATCCTGTTTATACCTTTCATATCTCTAAAGGAAAACACTCTATGGTCTGTAAATCTAGTCTCTATGAAAAACTCATTTTGTCACATCATTTTGCTGTTGGACAATGATATTACTGCTGCTGTGCAAGGAGCACTGCAAGAGGACACTGAGGGCTTGAGACAGCCAGTCCTAGATGAAAGTCCTTCCACAACCTTTAAAACTGGATCAAAAATGTCCAGAGTGAGAGAGAAGTGTCCACAGGTCAGAAATCAAGGGAAAATCTTGCCACATTCAAATCAAAACCCTTGCCCATGATGCCAGAATTTTACCACTGGCATGTGGCTTTGAGCATGTTAGAAAAAACATATGTCAAGTTGCCAACCTGTATTGTTGTATTTGGGAGTGCCCTGATGAAGGAAGGAATCATGAATCTGACTCCATGTTCTCAGAAGGCTAATTTATTATTTTATAATACTATATTATATAAAAGAATGCTATACTAAACTATACTAAGGAATACTAAAGAATACTTACAGAAGGCTAAAAAGATAATAATGAAAACTTGTGACTCTCTCCAGAGTCCCAACGCAGCTTGGCACTGGTTGGCCATTAAGTCAAAATAATTCACAGCAGAAACCCAATGAAATAATCACCTGTTGGATAAACAATCTCCAGCCACATTCCAAAGGAGCAAAACACAGGAGAAGCAAATGAGATAAGAATTGTTTTCATTTTTCTCCGGGGCTTCTCAGTTTCCCAGGAGAAAAATCCTGGGCAAAGGGATTTTTCAGAAAATGTGAATGTGACAAACCTGTACTGTAAAGTTAATGTGTCATCAGGCTTAGCAATGAAGTGAAATAGGGGTTATATTTCTTTTAAATTAAGTTGAAGTAAGAAGTGCTGTTCCTATAAAAGGCTGGGATTTGTAACCCAAGACGTGCTCTCCACCTGAAAATGTTCAAGTGGGCACCCATCTTCTAATGACCCATTTACCATAACACTGTTGCTGTCCCTAAAAGTGGGATTTGTCTCTTGGTGTGCAGACATCTCACATGCAGAGCTGAGGTATTTGATTATTTTATATTTCAAAGATGGGTGCTAGGTAGTAAACCCACAGAAAGTTAGCAGTCTCAAACCTTTACACTATATGTACATTTTAGCAAACAAGGAAGTCTTGGTTCACGGGCTACAAGTCACCTAGTTCTCTTATTAATTAGTATCCTACCCTCTATTGGTTGAATGATTCTCTTATTTCTCATGCTAATTCACCTGCATGCTCAGTCTTTCTCTTCGTTTGAGTTGGTGGGTTACTGTGGTCCATTGTTGCGCTGTGATGTCATGGTGTGCCTCAGTTTCCCTTGGTTTCTCCCTGAAGTCTCCCCACCCTTGACCCCTGCTGGGCACTGTCTATCAACCCAGAAATTCCAAGGGGAGCATCGAGTGATTGGCAGGTTCAAAGGATGCTCTCCACCCCCTGGGGGGCCATTTGCTCACCCAGGTGTCCCTCTCACCTGAGACCCCCTCCCCCCATACCTTGCTGGTGCTCCCTGTGATCCCTCCCCTGCCCTTCTCCCCAGGTAAAAGGGCAAGCGGACCACACAGTCGGGGTTCTGTTGGAGAGTTCTGTCGGAGGGTTCTGTGTAGTTGTTGCAGGCCCGAAATTAAAAACTCTGGATTAAAAACTCTCCATCGGGACCCGCTCCTTTCTTCACCTCGCCTTAAAGGTTTCTCCAGTTCAGGAAGGCCTGAGGAGTGACCCCCTCAACAGCAAGCTCCGGCTGTAAGCACTGGAGCTCGGAACATGCCCGGACTTGTCCCCACGTGCCCAGCTGCAACCACAGGTACTGAATAGCGTCTCTGGGGAGAAAACTCCACAGGTGTGGCTATTTGGTCAGCAGCTGGGACCAGACAGATTGAGGCAGTCCCATTCAGTAATATTGGTACACTCCAATAGTCCATGAGTCAGCAGTCCATGAGTCGGCAATCTCCCCCGTGGAATTACCTCTTGCGGCTTGGCTCGGTGTGCAAGCTGCAGGGCGAGCTCTGGGAGGTAGGAACCCAAGGCAATAGGACTCATGCTGGCAACAACTCCTTGCCTTACAAAGGGTGAAATAAATGGGCAGGAGATC
>NW_024519653.1:0-3247 GCF_017590135.1 Pyrgilauda ruficollis
AGCCCCTCAGGCCAGGTTGCCAGGGTGGCCCACAGGTGAGGTCATTTAGCATTTTTTCCTGCCTGGCAGCTGTGGAATTTTCTCCCGAGTTGCCATTGGAATGTCTCACTTCTCACCTGCCCACTCAGGGCACAAAGGTGCTGACCCAGCTTTTCAGTGCTGGGGCTTTCCTGGCACGTGAGCAATAAATGTTTTCTCCATGGGGAGCCTCTCTCTTGTGTGCACTGGAAATATTCTCCCCCAAAGCATCTGCAGACCTGGCCTGGACTGTGGGATGTGACCTGTCTGGGAAAACACTCTCACATTACCAAATCCTGAGCCATCTAATCCCCTTAGCTGCAAATGAGCTGAGCCAAATTAATTTAAATGGGTTAACACAAGCTCCTCTGTTCACATCAAATCCCTTTCTCTGTCTTAGAAGTGTTTGTAACAACAACAAAATACCTGGACTTGTCATTTTTATCAAAGTGGCAACAACAAGGTGTTTTCTCTTTTTTTTCTCCCTGTTTTCAATTTTTTTTATGAGTTAGTCACACCTCCTCATCTCTGTTTACAGACTCTTGTCTTTAAAGATGTAACTCCTGGATTGGATCCAGTTGGACATCCCCAGCATGTGGGAAAAAACAAAAAGAACGAGATGGCCAGGTTGGGACCTGGTGCTAAACTTGCATCATGCCCAAGGCTTATGCTTAGGGGCAGTCAGGACAATTTATAGGGCAAGTATTGAAAAAATGGAGTGAGTCAGGTCTGAAAATATCATTACATTCACACTGAATTCATATCTCGGTTAGGAATCACAAGAAACAAAGAACACACAAAAACCAAGCGCCCCCCTTTCCAAATGTCATCCATGGGATCACAAGTTTTCATCCCTCAGTTTCTGAGGCTCTTGGATGTGCTTTGTTCAGGTGGTCCTGCCCTTTCTCCACAGTCTGAAACAGAGAAGATCTTACTAAATTCAGTGGTGACCAAGAATATAAAGAGTTTCGTAGAAAAAAAGGATTCTAGGATGTTCACTTCTGAAAGATTGCCCCCTGTGCTGGTGTTTCCATTATTTCAGTAAGGCTTGATTTGCAATAATGCCCGGAACAAAAGTTGCCTTTTAGCCCAGAACCTCTTTATTAAGACATAAAACTAAGTCCCATTTGCTCACCAAAATAATTGCTTTCACTCAGGATGCATGGATGAGTGAATCTTGCAGAGCTTTTACATATATATTCATCTCCAGCAATTCATCAACACAATAAGCACACATTATTAACTTGAGTACTCATCAATTTCTTTTTTCTGGAGCTTCAAATACTAGCAAGGAGCTAGTGTGCAATAGGGAAGAAAAACATGTAGGGAACTTGTGATAAATGTTCTATTTTTGCTGTGAAAAGAGGATAAGAAGAGGAATTCAGCTCATAGCCTACCCTCTCTCTCACTTCCAAAAATTTCCTGCCAAGCTGAGATCCTTCTCCAGAGGCCAGGAGAGTGGGCTTTCCTGCAGACCTTCTCCAGGTGACATCTGTGACCTGGGTGGCCTCCTCTCCTGGCCTGACATCTGATCTTACACCCAGAGCTTTGTCCCTGCCATGGGCACCCCCTTTTTTGTGCATCACCCCTTGAAGAGCCCAGTGCAGCCCTTGGACATGGCTCTTCCCCTGGCACAAGGTTCCCCTGTCACCTGCTGTGGTGTCACCAGCCCCAAGCTCCTTAAAGGGAGCAGGGATCATCTCATAGTGTGTAAGAGAAGAGTCAGAACTACTCCAGGCAGCTGAGGGGATGTGTTTGGAGAGATCTGCTGGCCACAAAACCCATCCTGGCTCTGCAGGAAGAGGAAGGGGCACGCCGGTGCTCTCCCAGCTCAGCTGACTGTCCCAAATGCAAGCACAGGGTGACAAAGTGTCCCAGGAGCCATGGCTGTCACCCAATTTCTTCCCTGCTCCTGGGCTGTGTCACAGACAAAAGCCCACCATGGCTTTCAGTGCCTGGAATGGCTCTGCAGGCTCAGATGGAGCCTCACATGGGGACAGGGAAGGCTCTGGTGTCCCTCCTTGCTGACAGCCCCTGGGGGATTCACTACAGAAGCACAGGAGTGAAAGCTGAAAGCAGGGCAGGACACCCTCCCTGGTTTTCCTACTCTATGACATGATCATACACAGTAAATATATTTTCTGCCATGTGTAGTGGCTTTTTAAACATTTTGCCAATGTTTTGCCAAAATTTACAAAATTTCCATTTTTCTCTGAAGGGGTGTTGAGGAAAGTCCTTCTGCTTCACCCATCAGAACGGGAACTATTTGTGAACAAGATTAATGCCTATTAATTAAGAGCCTTTCCTATGGCTATACCATGACATTTCTCCACAGCAAGAAGTGGGCTCACCTGCCTGTTCCCTATGGGGGCTCCACAGGACACCACAGCTGAAGGAGAGGTCACAGTTTGGTGACAAGCAATGGCCCAGAGCTCAGGAGATGCTAGGTCTGTTCTCACAAATAAAGAGAATAGCAGGAAGCAGAGCTTCCCAGTGCCCTTCCTGGTGCTGCTGTGGGTTTTCACCATCACTCCCAAAAATCTTCCCTCTTCTGGTGTCCTCAAAGTGTAAAATGGCCCCAGAGGTGTCCCATCCTCCCCCAGGTGGTGGGGAGATTTGTTAGTCAATATTTGCACAGCACAGGAGCCTTGCTGATATCTGCCACACAGAGCCCCTAATACCACCTGAGAACAAATTCTGTTTGTGCACACTCAACATCACATCCAGCTCAGCCCTGATTTGAGAATCCTTTCTGGTGAGTGATGATGTCCAGGGCAGAGAGAGCACAGCTTGATTTCCAGAGCCCAGGCTGAGCTGGCAGAGCTGGCAGGTAGAAATATCTTGTTTTGACTGGTAAACTGAGCAAGTTTGACATGGAAACCACTGAGGGAGAATAAATATGGAACAACAAGATGTAATTTTACAGAGTCTCTCTTCCAACTAGAGCTGCACTCGGAGTCATCCCAGAGTTGAACTAAGAGGTCCTGAGGTCTAGGGAGGGGAATTCTGGACACAGTGGGTTGGGCTGAGGCTCACCCCTGTCACAAGCACAATTATTTAACAGCACAAATCCTGCAGGACTGCAAAGAACAGGAGAAAAGGAAGGGGAGGGGGGGAAGATCAGAGAGGAAAAAAAGAGTTTTTAGCTACGGCACAGAACCAGGGATAAATGCCACAACCAGAAGAATAGCCTATAGGAATGGTGTGATCAGTGCTGCCCAACCCAGCC
>NW_024519654.1:0-254 GCF_017590135.1 Pyrgilauda ruficollis
GGGGGCGGCGGGACCGGCAGCCTGCTGCAGCCCGAGTCGCTGCTGGACGCGGCGGCCAAGCGGGTGGCGGGGAGCTGGGCCTTCGAGCGGGTGGAGGGCCGCTTCCAGCGCATCCCCGAGCCCGTCCAGCGCCGCATCGTCTACTGGAGCTTCCCCCGCAGCGAACGGCAGATCTGCATGTACTCCAGCTTCCAGCCCGGCCGCGCCGCTGCCGCCGCCTCCCCCGCCAGCGCCGCCGCGGGGGGACCCTCGGC
>NW_024519655.1:0-254 GCF_017590135.1 Pyrgilauda ruficollis
GAGGGGGAGAATGGCTGCTGAGGGGACCGGGTTAATGAATGTATGCTGGGGACCGCGGGGGAATGGCTGCTGGCGACCGGGTTAACGAATGTGTGAGCGGGGCTGGCATCGCTCCGTGTGTGCCTCCCTGGGCGTCGGGCTGGGCCCAGCCTCCTCCCGGTGCTGCCCAGCCACGGGACAGTTGGTAATGGCCGTAAGCTGAAATACAGCGAGTTCCACCTCTGGATGAATCGTGGAATGGTTTGGGTGGGAAG
>NW_024519656.1:0-254 GCF_017590135.1 Pyrgilauda ruficollis
CCCCCAGGGATTCAGACCCCAAATCCCACAGGATCCACCCCGAAACTTCCCTGGGATCCATCCCAAAATTCCCCTGGGACTGAGACCCCAAACCCCAAACTTCTACTCCAAATCCTACAGATCCCACCCCAAAACTCCCCCGAAACTGGGACCCCAAATCTCACAGATTTCACCCCAAATCCCGAAGGAATTCAGACCCCAACCCCCCCCAGATTTCACCCCAAATTCCCAAAATCCCACCCCAAACCCCCCTG
>NW_024519657.1:0-254 GCF_017590135.1 Pyrgilauda ruficollis
CTCCCAGCTTGGTGTCATCTGCAAATTCACGGTCCCCTCCCCTCTCATCCTACTTCTTTTTTAGTCACTTTTTCAACCCCACTCCTCTCCCAGCTCATGGCAACACTCAACAAACCAACCGGAACAAATCCAAACAATCCAAACAACACCACATAGAACCAACACCTTTCATTCTTTAACCTAACAACCTTTTGGCTTCAGCAAATACCACCTCATTTCTCACAATCCTTTTATTATCCTTTCTAGCTTAAGCC
>NW_024519658.1:0-254 GCF_017590135.1 Pyrgilauda ruficollis
GGAGCCGGCGCAGCTCCTCGCACGCGGCTCCTTCCCCCTCACACGGGGGTCCTTGCACACCCTCCCCCTCCTGGGGGGGTCCTTGCACACCCATCCCACACGGGGGTCCGTCCCCCTCTTGGGGGGCTCCTTGCACGCTCATCCCCTCGCACGAGGCTCCTTCCCGTTCCTCCCGGGGCTCTCCGTGCCCGCCCGTCCCCTCCGGGGGGCTCTCCGGGCCGGGGTCTCCCCCCCGGCGCAGGCGGCAGGCCCGG
>NW_024519659.1:0-254 GCF_017590135.1 Pyrgilauda ruficollis
AACACCCCCAAAAAACTGCCAAAAACATCCCCAAAAAAATGCCAAAAACACCCTCAAAATACCCCGAAATACCTCCGGAACACCCCCAAAAAAACCACCTAAAACACCCCAAAAAACCACCAAAACCACCCCCAAAACACCCCCGAAATACCTCTGAAACATCCCCAAAAATCGGCCAAAAACACCGACAAAATACCCCAAAAACACCCCCAAAAAACCTCCAAAACCACCCCCAAAATACTCCTAAAACACCC
>NW_024519660.1:0-254 GCF_017590135.1 Pyrgilauda ruficollis
GCCACCGGGAATGGAGCGGGAACGGGCACGAGCACCGGGAATGAACCGGGAATTCTCTGGTTCCAGGTTGGAATTCCCTGATCCCGGTGGGAATTCTCTGATCCAGGTGGAAATTAATGGGAATTCTCTGGTTCCAGGTGGGAATTTGGTTGGAATTCCCTGAGGAAATTCTGTGATCCAGGTGGGAATTCCGTGATCCTGGTGAGAACTCAGTGGGAATTCTGTGCTCCAGGTGGATTCAGCAGGAATTCTCT
>NW_024519661.1:0-254 GCF_017590135.1 Pyrgilauda ruficollis
TTTTTTTTAATGTAGACTCACAACTTACAGCCTTCTTCCTATTGCAATTCTTTTTTCTCACTGAAAAATTTTCCTCCAAGGCAAATTCCCTTACTATTCCGTTCCCACCTCAAATTCATTGCGCTTCCCTTGATATCTATTGGTCACATGGACAGGACGAGGAAAAAGTAAGGATGAAGGGTAACATTTGGAAGCTGGTAATTAACAAGAAATTTATAATGCAGTGTAAAGTAATGCGTCATAATGCTACCTAC
>NW_024519662.1:0-254 GCF_017590135.1 Pyrgilauda ruficollis
TTTTTTTGCCTGTGATTAAAAATTTTCTTAGATGGGCAAAGGACTCTCTTCTTACTTTTTTTGTAGGACTGGGTGGTACGCCATACTTGGGGGTCAGGGCTAGCTAAATTTGTCTTGACCCTCTGGATGTACTGCCCATCTGTCCTGAGGGATTGCAGCCAAGAAGGGAAATGGGTGATTCCTTTGGGGTGAGTAACCTTGTTTTTCCCTGATCCATTTCAGAAGAAAAAACAGAGGAATATTAAAAGTTTTTT
>NW_024519663.1:0-254 GCF_017590135.1 Pyrgilauda ruficollis
TTTGCAGAAAACATAGTGATGAGTTCAGGAATAAAATTATTTTGCCCAACTTGCCAGTATTGAAAAGGAGTGCCAAGGTGACAGGTTTAGCCTGAAGGAAGTTGGAACTGCTTTTTGGTGCGTTCAAGGGAGGGGAACAAAGGGCAGAGTGAAAGAACATGGATGCTGTTGACAGCTGGTGGTGTTGAAGTTCACTGCTTTGAAGCATTCCTTTCACATGGATTGATTTCTAGTGACTGAAGCATAAACTTACA
>NW_024519664.1:0-3273 GCF_017590135.1 Pyrgilauda ruficollis
TCAGTTTATCACTTCTAGAATAGTCTTGCTGCAGTTCACTTAGGGACAGGAGTCCTTTCAGTAAATTTATGGAGACTACTTTACAAGAATACAGTTCTCTCCTGGATTCTAATTTCCACAAAAACCAGCCACCTGGGAAAGCCTGCACTTGTGAAGTCTTTCTCATTTTCCACAGCTTTTCCCACAGCTGTGTTTATGGTCCATGTTAAGTTATGGGGGTACTATTTTAAGGATGAGCTATTAAAAAAAAAAAAGGTTCTCTTCATCTATCTCTGAGATCATCTCTGGGAACAGAGTTCTTCTTCTTCTCTCCCTGGAGGCGCAGGGTCTTCATCACTCTTCTCTCTTTCTCTGTTTAAACTTCTCATAGGATCACAGCTACTTCAACATTTGCTTACTTGAGCACGGAGGCCTTTGCTGAACACGTCATCTCCCTATACTTTCAATGTGTTATAGGGAAAAAGAGCCTGAATGTATCAATTACATTATTCTCTATAGCTTTATAAGAGGATTTTCAGCCTAAAACTAAAGGTTTCTCCTCATCCCTCCCATTTGTGACTTGACTTCTTCACTGACTGCAGTGATCTCATGTTGCTTCTTTATGTGCCTGAACTTTGTTCTGTCCTCTCACTCGAGGGAAGATTGAAGGACTGAAAGAGTTAATGTCTCACCCAGAGCCTGCAGATGGTCACGTGACTCCAGCCAGGCTCAGTTGCTTGTGGCGGGAATCGGCTGAGCTGAGGGCGCAGCTAGGATTTCAGCAGCTAGGCCAGAACTCAGCAGCCACCATGGCTGGGGCCTGGTGACTTCTCCTCTCTCCTGCCCGGTGGTTGCAGGAGAATCTCAATGGTGGTAAAATATTGGCCGAGCCAGTCTGGCCTGAGGCTGTTTTTCTGCGTGGGCTGCAGAGCCGCCTCTGTTTTTTTTGGCAGCTGCTCTTGGGGGGGGGGGGGATGGGCCAGGATATAGCCAAGGCAGAATTTTTGAAATTTTTGTTTTTAAGATGGGTGTTCACAGAGGCATAACACCTTTCTCAGTAGTTTAACAGATTGTCAATTCTCAAAGCTAATTACTGATTGGTTTTTTTCCAGACACAGAGAAAACTGCTAGCAGCTTCTCTTAGAATATTACTTCCATGATGCAAAACCAGCACAAATGGAAACTGAAACCTAGGTGATATGTAACAAAAGCTGCAGACCTCCTGGCCCTGGTACAGTGGAAGCTGCAGGAGAGCGAAATTCAAGGCAAGAACAAGAAGTGAAGACACCACATCTGACTGCTTTGATGAGAGAGGATGTAACAAGGACATTGCTGGCACAAGATGATGCAACAGGGACTTGATAACTGAAAAGATTGTGTTTCTAAGGGAACAGGAGCAAGGGAGTCTGAGTGGAAAATTTTGTGCAGAAGTTAGAGAACTATAAATACTGGTGATTAGCGTAATAAACTGCCTTTGTTTGCACAGCATGGTCCATTTTGTTCAATTGCTACAGCCATCCAGGAACATTACTGCTCCAGTGCCTTGGGCAAAGATAGTACTTCTGACCCTGATAAAGGGATTTCTGGTTTGCAGTTACAAAAAAATCAAGGAATGAAGACTCTAAGCAGGAATGGAGGGGCCCTGCCTCTGGACAGGTAGAAGAAAGAAGCAGTCAGGTTTACTGGACTGTGTGGGTTTCATGGCCTGGCATGGTGTCATGAGAGTGTAAGTCTGTGGTGGACACTGGTGCACAGTGTACCCTAATACCATGAGATTACAAAGGGGCAGAATCCATCTGTATTTCTGGAGCAAGAGGGGGATCCCAACAGCTGGCTGCATTGGAGGCTGAGGTAAGCCTAATTGTGAATGAGTGGCAACAGCATCCTATTGTAACTGGTCTGGAGGCTCCATGTATCCTTGGCATAGACTACCCCAGGAGAGGGTACTTCAAAGACCCAAAAGAGCATCAGTGGGCTTTTGGTATAGCTGACTTGAGTGCAGAGATTAAACAGCTGTCTAGCTTGCCTGGACTCTCAGAGGATCATTCTGATGTGGGGTTGCTGCAAGTTAAAGACAGCATAATGGTGCACTGGCAACAATATCACTCTAACCAAAGCTCCCTGGTTCCCATTCATAAGCTGATTTGGCAACTGGAGAGCTGTGGAAGGGGCTGACAGCTGGTCTGTGAGCTAGGAAGAATTAGTTGAAGAAGCTGATAAGAGTCGCGTTTACCCTGAAAGGAATTCTACCAAGGTCGTTGACATGGAAACCAAGAAGAAGAAAAAGGTAAACAATAGAAACCTGCAGTTGGATGTTCGTTGAAAACAGTGGTGGAGACTGCTCTGTACCAATGAGCACTGTGTTGATTTATTGTAACCAATGAATAAGTATAAACTTTGTTGGGAATGTAAAAAAGACAGCATGCTGTTATAATAAACAGAGAGAAGCCTTCTGAAATTGTATAGTGTTCTTCTGTGTGTCATGACTGTCTCAACAGCGACATCTGGTTACCCCCTGATGTGGTGGGTGACTGGTGGGGCTGCAGCGTGAGGTGCAGCAGAGACGGAGCCCAGTGAAGCTGAGAGCAGCAGGTGAAGCTGCTAGTCTGGACTAGACTGATTTTGACACCTGGAGTACAGGTGAGCCATTAGGGACATTATGGGAAACGACTTGTCAAGTGAAGAACAGATCAGATTGCTTTGTTTACTTGGAAGGCTTTGTTTAAGAGAAAAGATATTAAGGCTACTGATTATGCTCTTCGTAGTGTGCTATTGTGGGCCAGGTCGCAAGATTTTGAAACTGATATAAAGCAGGACAGGAGAGAGCCGGGGGTGGAAGGAGAGAGCAAAAAATTGATGTTAAACCTGTGTATCCCTCCCCTGTGCAGCAGTTAGCTGAATTAAGTGCTAAGTCGAAATATGCTACTCCTGCACAGCAGTTAGCTGAAATGACTTTAAGAGAACAGCAAACTGAGCCGTTTGCCCCTCCACTCCCCTCCAACCTTCACGAACAAATGATACCATCAACACCCTATCCTCCTCCCTTACCTGATAGTGATAGTGAGGATGATGAAATGCCAGTGACAAGGAAACCTGAACTGGTGCATTGGGGATCCCTCATTAGCTGACATTGTAACTGCTTGCTCCAAGGTCGGGCCAGTCAAACACAAAATGGCTGCTTGGCAGCAGTCCTAAAGCCTCCACCAAAATGCTTTAATTGTGGACAACAAGGGCATTTAAAGGCACAATGCCCACAAAATGATGAACGAAAAGTAAAATCTAAGATAAATCCAG
>NW_024519665.1:0-254 GCF_017590135.1 Pyrgilauda ruficollis
AAGGATCACAGAGGAGCTACACAGGATTAGGGAGACAGGCAGCAAAATAGCAAATGACATTTAATAGGGGCAGGGTAACATGGTAGTAATGAAAAAAACCCCTCTGTATTTCACACAAGAGTATGCAGGGACAGGACTGCCAACTGGAGGAGTGTGGAGTTACATGAGATATTGGAAAGAATTCTTCACATAGGGTGGTGAGACACTGGAATGAGTTAGCCTAGAGAAATTCCAGACATCCCATCCCTGGAAGC
>NW_024519666.1:0-254 GCF_017590135.1 Pyrgilauda ruficollis
GTTTGTTTGTTTTTTGGGGTTTTGTTTGTTTATTTCTTATTTATTTCTAAATGTATCTCACAAATCTCATACATTGTGTTTTCCCTCCTTTTTCATGTTTTCCTCTCTGCTGCCAGCAGCTCAAAAAGCCAGGGCAGCGCTTCTGCTGCTGGGGACGGTGTGAGGAACAGGGGAAAAAACCAAAATAAGAATTTGCACTGATTTTTTTTTCTGTTTTTCCCCCATTCCTGCCCAGGCACCACATGCACTATACG
>NW_024519667.1:0-254 GCF_017590135.1 Pyrgilauda ruficollis
GCCCCCCGCCCACGCGCCGCCCGGCCGCGGCGCCCACGCCGCCGGAGCACGGCCGCCATCTTGACGATGACGACGACGACGATGATGAGGATGGCGGGCGGCGCCGCTTCGCGCCCTTCCCCGGCGACTCGCGGGACTACTCCACGGAGCTCAGCGTCACCGTGGCCGTGGGCGCCTCCCTCCTCTTCCTCAACATCCTGGCCTTCGCCGCGCTCTACTACAAGCGGGACAAGCGGCCCGGCCTGGCGGGGGAG
>NW_024519668.1:0-254 GCF_017590135.1 Pyrgilauda ruficollis
AAGCAGGAGCATTCTGTCCTAGGAATAGTCTATCCTAAACCAGGAGAAGCAGGAATATTCTGTCCTAGGAATATTCTACCTTAAACCAGGAACATTCTGCCCTAGTAATAGTCTATCCTCTATCAGGACAAGCAGGAACATTCTTCCTCTACAAAGAAGAATTAATGCTGGATGGACCTGTTTAATGTAGTGTAATCACAAATACTTTTTGTGATGAAATCACACACAATTGCTGTAATTCTTGTCAAGAATTG
>NW_024519669.1:0-254 GCF_017590135.1 Pyrgilauda ruficollis
AATGCTGAGCACACGTGGAATGGGATATCACAGAAAAGGGAAAAAAGAAACTCGGCACAGCCGGGAAGCTCCAGGTGCAACCGAGCTCCCCCAGGAGTCACCAGGAGAGTCATTCCCACTTCCCAACATTCCCAAAATTCCCTTTTCCCACTTCACACAGCACTGGAGCAGGGAAGGAGTGGTTACCTCCACCCTGAGGGCTCCTTGGAAAAGCCCAAATTCCCTTTTTTTTAATGGATTTGCTCTGGAAGGGC
>NW_024519670.1:0-254 GCF_017590135.1 Pyrgilauda ruficollis
GTCCTGGTGTGACCTGGGGGTGTCCTGGTGTCCCTGTGACCCCAGGGATGACCCCTGACCCCTGGTGTCCTTGTGACCCCGGGGATGTCCTGGTGTCCCCAAGGATGACCCCTGACCCCTGCTGTCCCTGTGACCCTGGGGATGACCCCTGACCCCAAAGATGACCCCCTGACCCCTGGTGTCCCCACAGCTGACCCCTTACCCCTGGTGTCCCTCTGTCCCCACAGCTGACCCCTGGTGTCCTTCTGTCCCCA
>NW_024519671.1:0-254 GCF_017590135.1 Pyrgilauda ruficollis
AAATTGCCCAAAATCCCCCCAAAATGCCCCGGAAGCCCGACTCACCTGACCAGCATGGCGCGCACCTGGTCGGCCTCGGGGAACAGGTCCCACACTTTGCCGTTCATCTTCTCGTTGACCACGAAGCGGTGGCAGCGGCGCCAGTCGCCCGTCTTCATGGCCTTGGAGGCGGCCACCACGTGCTCCCGCATGGACTCGGGGGGACCTGCACAGGGGGGACAGGGGACAGGGTTTTGGGGCAAAAAACGGCGGTT
>NW_024519672.1:0-254 GCF_017590135.1 Pyrgilauda ruficollis
CCCAGTTTCAGATATGAAACCTTGGATGCATGCTCCAACCATTTCGGGCAAAGTGGTATCTCTCACTCCTGGTATCGGTAGATCTTCTTGGCTTGTTTTGGCTGAAAGGAGGGAGGGAAGGTGCATATCTGCAGCTTTGAGCTGGATTTGAGATAGTAACCTTCAGCTGGGAGGCAGTGGTGATCTCCTTTGGGTGGTGCGGAGGTGTTCACCTCCTCAGCCAGCCCCACTGCTCCTTGAAGAGGGAATAACGC
>NW_024519673.1:0-254 GCF_017590135.1 Pyrgilauda ruficollis
AACCCAGATTTGGGGTCTCATGGGGTCTCCCCAACATCCCAGATCCTTCCCCCAATTTTGGGGGTCTCCCCAAAGGTGGGGAGGGGTCTCACCTGTGTTTCAGGTGGGCTCCAGGCTGTGCCAAGGACCCTCAGACCCCCAGAACCTCCAGACTTGGGGGCTCCCGGGGTCCCCCCAGCCTCCCCCAAATTTTGGGGGCCTTCCTGAATTTTGGGGGTCACCCAAAGGTGGGGAGGGGTCTCACCTGAGCGTTG
>NW_024519674.1:0-254 GCF_017590135.1 Pyrgilauda ruficollis
GCCGCCGCAGCGCCGCGGGCCGGGCGAAGCTCCTCCGGCAGCGCGGGCAGCGCGCGCGGCGCTCGTGGCCGCGCAGGTGCCGCGCGATGGAGCCCAGGTAGAAGAAGCTCTTGCCGCAGCGCTCGCAGCGGTACACGCGCTCGCCCAGGTGCCGCCGCCGGTGCTCCAGCAGGTTCCCGCGGAAGCGGAACGTCTCCCCGCAGGTGCGGCAGCGCCGCGGCCGCGCCTTGCCGCGGTGCCGCCGCTGGTGCTCG
>NW_024519675.1:0-752 GCF_017590135.1 Pyrgilauda ruficollis
CATCAGGAACCTGGCCTGGTGAGTTATATATATATATATTCCTATATTACATTTATAATTATTACGCCATTACCCAGACGCAAGGTGCTACCACAGGCAAGTGTTTGGGTTATTTTGGGGTGGTTTGGGGTTATTTTTGAGGTTATTTTCGGTGTTATTCTGCGGTGGTTTTGGTGTTATTCTGGGTTATTTTTGGGTGTTTTGGTGTTATTTTTGGTGGTATTTTTGGTGTTACTTTGAGGTTATTTCGGGTGTTATTCTGGGTTATTTTTGGGTGTTTTGGTGTTATTTTTAGCGTTATTTTTGGCGTTATTTTTGGTGTTATTCTGGGTTATTTTTGGGGTTATTGTTGGTGTTACTGTTGGTGTTACTTCGAGGTTATTTTTGACGCTATTTTTGGTGTTATTCTGGGTTATTTTTGGGTGTTTTTGGTGTTACTGTTGGTGCTACTTTGAGGTTATTTTGGGGGTTATTTTGGGGTGGTTTGGGCGGTTTTGGGGCTCGCACCTGCAGCAGCCAGGCGGCGGCGGCCACGACCTGCGGGAAGGCGGCGACGGAGGCGCGGAAGCGCTGCTGGAGATCGCACAGCAGCAGCGCCGCCGAGCCGGGGCACGGCCAGCGCGGGCGGGCGGCCATGGCCACCTGCGGGCACCGGGGGGCACCTGGGGGGGAAATGGGGACAGCTGGGGGCACTTGGGCACACCTGGGGGCACCTGGGGGGGACATGGGTGGGAAATGGGGACACCTGGGGA
>NW_024519675.1:2276-3266 GCF_017590135.1 Pyrgilauda ruficollis
CCCCCCCCCAGCCGTTACCCGCCCCTCGCCGCCCGTTACCCCCTCCCCAAACGCCCCCCCAGGACGCCCGGTGGCGGCCATGCGGCGGGCGCTGCTGTGGGCGCTGCTGGGCGCCATTTGGGTCTGGGGGCGTGCGGGGGGCTGCGTGCTGTGCGACCCCGCGGCGGGGGCGGCGCTGGGGGCGCTGCTGGGGCCGGCGCTGCAGCGCGCCCTGCCCCGAGAGCCGGCGGCGCGGGACCGCCTCGGGACCCTCGTGCTGCGGGCCGTGCTGGGGCTGGCCCGGCTGCCGCGGGACCCCCGCACCTTCATGGGGGTCATCGGTCAGTGCGACCCCTCCCCAAATTGACTTGGGGCCTGAAATCCCCTCTGAGCCCACCCAAATCCCCTCTGAGCCCACTCAAATCCCCTTAAATCTGCCCCAAATCCTACCCAAATCCCCTTAAATCTGCCCTGAACCCACCCAAAATCCTCCCCGCGGGACCCCCGGACCTTCATGGGGGTCATCGGTCAGTGCGACCCCTCCCCAAATTGACTTGGAGCCTGAAATCCCCTCTGAACCCACTCAAATCCCCTCTGAGCCCACCCAAATCCCACCCAAATCTGCCCTGAACCCACCCAAATCCCCTTACATCTGCCCCAAATCCACCCCGCGGGACCCCCGGACCTTCATGGGGGTCATCGGTCAGTGAGACCCCTCCCCAAATTGAATCGGAGCTTCCCTGGGCTTCAAATCCCCTCTGAACCCACCCAGATCCCACCCAGATCCTACCCAAATCCCCTTAAATCTGCCCCAAATCCCCTTAAATCTGCCCTAAATCCACCCCCCGGGACCCCCGCAGCTTCATGGGGGTCATCGGTCAGTGAGACCCCTCCCCAAATTGAATTGGAGCTTCCCTGGGCTTCAAATCCCCTCTGAACCCACCCAAATCCCCTTAAATCTGCCCCAAATCCTACCCAGATCGTCCCCAAATCCCCTTAAATCTGCCCTAA
>NW_024519676.1:0-254 GCF_017590135.1 Pyrgilauda ruficollis
GGGGGGTGGTGGCGGGGGGCTGCCGGGGGCTCCCCGCAGCGCCGCGGCTCCCGCCGCCACTTGTACTCCAGCAGGTTGAGCGCGGCGAGCAGCAGCAGCAGCGCGTAGCCCAGGCACAGCGCCAGCGCCTTCCGCCGGCACACTTTCATGCTGGGCGGCGGCGGGGCCAACTGTTGCTCAGCGCCCCGGCGCCCCGGGGCCCGCGGCGGGCAGCAGGGCGCGCCGCCCCCGGCGCCGTCTCCCGGCCGGCCCCC
>NW_024519677.1:0-254 GCF_017590135.1 Pyrgilauda ruficollis
TGCAATCAGAATGATTGAATGGGATGCACTCAAGGATGTTTTGTTCTGGGTGGCTGACAGCCTTCAGTCTGAGTTTTGATTTAAAGAAGTGCTGTGGACACGGCAATAGACAGTGGAGCCATCTGCTCTCTGTAGATTATTCAGTGTGTGCACGTTTGTATCCATCAACTTACAGATGTGTGTGAGTGCTGAAACTGCAGGCATTTGCTGTGTGCTCACACACACTGCACACATAACTCATGTGCATATTAACA
>NW_024519678.1:0-254 GCF_017590135.1 Pyrgilauda ruficollis
CCGGGGGTCCCGGGGGGGTCTCGGGGGGGTCTCGGGGGTCTCACCTGTGCCCCACCTGTCCCCAGGGATCATCGACAGCACCATCGGGGACCAGCGCCAGGTCGTGGCTGTCACCGGCGATGGCACCAACGACGGCCCCGCCCTCAAAAAGGCCGACGTGGGGTTCGCCATGGTAACGCCCCCTCCCCAAACAGCGGGACCCCTCCCCAAACAGCAGGAACCCTCCGCAAACAGCGGGACCCCTTTCCAGATAG
>NW_024519679.1:0-254 GCF_017590135.1 Pyrgilauda ruficollis
CGCGGGGGGGCGCGGAGGGCAGGGCCGGGAGGGGGCGGTGTGTCCAAGCCGCGGCGCTGCGCGGGCGCGGGGCGGGCGGCGCGCCCCCCTGCGCCGGTGGCGGAGTTGCTGCCGCCCAGCGCATTGTGTAAGACGCGACCTGTTATGGCCACCACTACTTCCGGGTTCCCGCAGTCTGCTCCAGCCCGGCGCTGCGCTGCGCTCGGGCGGAGCGGCGGCGGCGGCGGCGGACGGACGGCAGCGCTCGGACCGCG
>NW_024519680.1:0-254 GCF_017590135.1 Pyrgilauda ruficollis
GCTCCCACCCCTGCAGCTCCTGCAGCTGCCACCACAGGAGCTGCTCCCGGGGCCAGGATCAGGCTGGTACTGGGGGAACTGGTCCCTTGCTGGCCGTGGGATGAGGCTGGACCAGGAGCAGGCACAGCTCAGGGGCCACAGCTGGGAACCCCAAACTGGGAATCCAAACTGGGAACCCCACACTGGGAATCCAAACTGGGAACCCCACACTGGGACCCCACACTGGGCACCCACACTGGACACCCCACACTGGA
>NW_024519681.1:0-254 GCF_017590135.1 Pyrgilauda ruficollis
ATGATTGGCTTTAAGGCATTTATGGTGTGGGAGAGCTCCTATTTCTTCCTGGAGCCAGCTCCCTTCTCTCACACTCCTTTTCCCCTCTGAGCTCTCAGTCCTGGCTGGGATTGTGTCACTTTTGGGCACAGATGTTGTGACAAAGAGCACTTTTCTCCCAAGCACCAGCTGCCCTTCACCTGCTGCTGTCACATTTCATCTGCTGTGGAGCCTGGCCCAGCCTGAGCAGAAAAATCCCCTTTGCTTGGGATATT
>NW_024519682.1:0-254 GCF_017590135.1 Pyrgilauda ruficollis
GTCCCCTCAATGTCCCCGCTGTCCCCCAGCTCAGTGACATCCGCTCCTTCGCGCTCTCCGCGGGCACGCGCAGCTCTCCCTCTCTCCGCCGCTTGGTGGCGCTGTCCAACGGCCTCGCGCGCTGGGTGCAGCTGCGCGTGCTGCGCCCCCTGGCGGCGCCGCAGCGAGCGGCAGCGCTGGGGCAGTGCCTGGACCTGGCCCAGGTGAGACCCCCGGGAATGACTCTGGCAATGACCCCTGACCCCCGGGAATGA
>NW_024519683.1:0-254 GCF_017590135.1 Pyrgilauda ruficollis
CAAACCCCCCGGCAGTGATCGGGGCGCTGATCGGGCGGCAGGAGGGCCGCAACATCGAGGTGATGAACTCCTTCGAGCTGCTGGCCCACGGCTCGGGGGGAGCGCTGCTCATCGACAAGGAGTACTACTACACCAAGGAGGAGCAGTGTGAGCAGGATTGGGGGATTTTGGGGTGATTTTGGGAATTTTGGGGAAATTTTGGGAGTCCCAGAGTGGATTTTAGGGCGTTTTGGGGGGTTTTGAGGGGATTTTTG
>NW_024519684.1:0-254 GCF_017590135.1 Pyrgilauda ruficollis
CCCCCCCCGCCGCGGATGGAATGGTTCGGTCCGGGTTGGGATTTCTCGGGTTTTCGGCCCCGATTTTTGTCCCGGATTTTGTCCCGTCCTGACCCAAAATCGGCCCCGGCGCGCCCCGAAATGGGGGATAAATGAGGTTAGACTCGTGAGCAGGCTCTGCTGGTGGTTTTTGGGGGGAAATCTGAAAAAATTGGGGAGAAATGGGAAAAAATTTGGGGGGGAAATCAAAAAAATTGGGGAGAAATGGGAAAAAA
>NW_024519685.1:0-254 GCF_017590135.1 Pyrgilauda ruficollis
GTGATCACGGGCCAGGTGTCCCTCGTGCGCCTGCTGCTGTCGCACGGCGCGTCGCCGATGGCCCCGGACCGCCTGGGCCGCACCTGCGCTCACCTGGCCTGCGGCTCGCACCTGCCGGGGGGCGGGGCCACGGCCGGGCCACGCCCCCGCGTCCTGCGCGAGCTCCTGAGGGCGCCCGGGCCCCCCCCGGACCTGCAGGCGCGCGACTACGAGGGTGGGAATGGGGAGAAAAAGGGGGATTTTGGGAAAAAAGG
>NW_024519686.1:0-3259 GCF_017590135.1 Pyrgilauda ruficollis
CCCCCTGCTATTGACAGCAGGGCTCCAACCTCATTTTCCAGCTTTAATACCTGTGCTCTCTGTCCAACCTGCACTAATCAATGGAAACAACACTCAAGTTATAGCAGCAGCAAACTCCTGGATGTTGTTGGCCTGATCATTGAACAGTGGAATTAGAGAGCCCCCAGTAGGCTGCAAACACAGCCTTATTTTACTAACAACCCTTAGGGTGCTTTACAGTAGGGCAAATATCAATTTCAAGCTAAGTTTACAGAGACTGGTAGCAGCTACAGACTGAAATGTGATGTTATTTTTTTCAGCTGTCTACAGTGCACAGAACACAGAGCGTTGGGAAAACATTATGGGTTAAAGTGACTCAGGTGAGATTAAAGTGATTTTTCCAACTAAATAGGTACATTCACTTCCCTTAGATAAATAAAAGGCCTAAGTTATGAAAATAGTCTACTCCTCCAAGAGGCTGTCCTTCTCACAGCCAGCTTATCTTCACACACAAGGTTTGCATCTGCAAACCACGGAGAATATCTTTAAAACTCAGACCAAAGCTGAACTCTGTCTTTACTGGAAAGTCAGTACCTTGTGAGGCAGTTTTAAAGGCAAGACCTTAATCCTGAAATATTAGACACCAGCCTCTCAAAATTACTTTCCACAGAATTCAGAAGTTCTGTCATGAAAAATGGATAACTTTTGAACTGAACTAAAATATACTCTTTATTTGCTTATTACATTGTGTGGCCAAGACTGTAAGGAAAGTTCTCTAAAATCCATTATTGTGTCTGTCTGGTTTCTGGCTCTTGCAGGTCACCACTCTAGTGATGACTATTTTTGTCACTAACAAAATGCTAGAGAGCTACCAACAACCCAAAAGAAAACCCACAGACCTGAATTCCTACATTTCTTGCTGCTTCCAGATGAGTGGGGCAATGGTGCTGAGAGTGTAAAGTCCAAGAGTTTTAATGGAGAGTTCCCACTGCAACATCAGACGCTCCTCAGGACAGCCACAAACTCCACCCATTGTACCCTGCAGCTTCACTGCTCTTCTATTTTAACCTCTCCTGGAGGCTCATGACAAAATCAGCTCAAGAGCCTTGTTGGCTGTAGATGGAGCAGCACCAGGTAACAAACCATAAGGTTCATAAGGTCTTATGGCACCTCATTATGATAATACTGAGAAGATTAAAAAAAAAAAAAAAAAAAAAAAAAAAGAGACAAACACAAAAAATCCAGTCTGATCACCTTTGAACAAAGACCAATAAACAAAACACTTCCTCAAGACAGGATCTTTGTATAGGTTGATCATTTTGTCCTGCCTATTGTAAAAAATTTGAAAAGTGGGGGGGAAAAAAGAATCACCCACTCCCCATCTTCAATTGTCTTTACTCTGAAGGCTCACACAATATATCAATGGAGATTACTTCCAGAAATAGAAAATCTCCCCTAAGGCACTCTTTTCCTCTTCATATTTTCACATTCACTCAGATGGGATGAAAATGTGCCTGGTATCAAATTAAGACTGTAGGGCTGGGAAACAGATGATGCCAGATTTAACTGGGGCTTAGAAAAAGACACTTCAAGGTAACAGGAGCATCTGCTACTCCTATTCAGGAGTGTAACAACCTCAAAAGCTAAATGACAGCAATACATGTCATTTGTACAGGCATTTTCACTCACACTTCCTTGTTAATATTGCAATTTTGGCCAACCATAAAGGCAGCATATTTTATGTTCTTCTTCAAGGCTGGAAAAACAGAGATGGCAGCCTAGGAGGTGAGAGAGACAAAATCCTCAATATGAAATTGCTGATGGGCAGAATAAAAAAAAAAAAAAAAAAAAACTTCAGCATCAGCTGTGACAGGCTGAGATTTCTCCTTTTCTCTCAAACAGCACAGTTATCCTTGAGTTTTCCCTTGTCTCCTCAGTAACCAGGTCTTGCTAGGGCAGCATTTATCAGTGTCTCCTTGGCTTTTCTTATGCTGAAAATCAAAAGGGGCTTACTGGTGGTATCCAGATTAAAAATACCCAGGGACCACATTAAAGATGATCTGCTGCATCTGTTGGCAATGCTGTGTCTTATGAACAGCAACAGATTCACAAGAAATAAGAACAATCGATTTCTTTGACTTCCCTAATCTGAAGGGTCAGGAAACTGAAACATTATTTTTTTTCTTAGTTTTACATACTCTTGTAACTCCAACATCTAAAAAAATCACAAATATCCAGCCTGTGATTCAAATACAACCCTTTTTTCCAGATATTTTCCTATGTTAGCATTTTCCCAAAAATTAAGCAGCCAAGAAGACTCAGCTTTAAAAATCACAAGAGGGAAAACCTGCAAGCAGCACTGACAGAAATCCTTTAAACAGCTTCCCACTCCACGGCACCACCCCCCATAAAACACCACTCACTTCAATCAGTGATTATCACAAATAGCTTGATTGACTTCTCATTTTCCAGCAGGTTTGTTTTACTCACAGACCTTGTTAATGCAGCTGGGGTTTCCCTTTTCCTTTACTCACTGCTCATCTTTAGCACCATTAAGTGCAAGAACTTCTCATAGCTGTGTTTCTTTCAGACCCAGCTGTGTTGGATCTATGTAGCACTGGTCAAAATATTCAGCATTTCCTTCTCAGAATCTCTAAAATTGTGTTCTGCACTGCCTTTCCACGGTTTGCAGAAAGGGAACTTGCAATAAAACCTGAGAAATAAATGCAACATTACAGACTTGATAAAGAAGTAAAAAGGAGCTGGAGACCTGTCTCCTGAAAGAAACTGTAAATGGTTCTCTGGAAAGGTTTTACTGTTTGATCAAAATAAGAGATCTAGTGCACGGAAGAAAAAGAATTTTTTTCCCTTCCCCTTCCAGCTCCCTTATCTCTGCAAGAAGAGGAATATGCAACAGAGATTTAGGGATGCTAAAGGTGTACAAACCTTCCTGTCTGAGCATGAATAGATGCTCTCCTACAGCTGAGGGTCCTTCCTGTCAGGCATATGGGAAACCTTACAAATAATGCTCTCAGAAGTGTCTGAACTGGGGAAGAGCAACCTCAGAAACTAAGTTTTCATTTAATGCAGTGGCCTACTGATGATGACAAAGCTTTTATACTTTGTCCTACATAAGTGTTTAGCCTGAATTCAATTTAGAGGGTTTGCAGTGCATAACTCAGCCATCAGCTGCATGTTTTCTCTCTGCTTTATTTGATTTTCTTGTGCAAATCCCATTCACTGAAAGAAAGGAAAAAGAACTATTTACTGCTTTTTTGGG
>NW_024519687.1:0-254 GCF_017590135.1 Pyrgilauda ruficollis
TCCCTGGGGCTCGGGTGCCACTGGAGCTGGGCACGCTGCAGTGCTGGCTGTGCCCGCCTGGGTCCCAGTCCCTGTGCAGTCACAAAGATTTGGCACCCAGGGTCCCCTCATGGTGTGGGACCCCACAAACCCCCACAGATCCCAGCACGGGCAGTCCCCTCACACCCGGGTGCCAACTGAGGTGGCACCAAAGCCACCAAACCCCTCCAGGGTCACAGAATGACGGATTTGGGTTGGGAGGACCTCAAAGCCCA
>NW_024519688.1:0-254 GCF_017590135.1 Pyrgilauda ruficollis
CCCGCCGCGCCTGTCCGCCCCGCCGCCGCCCCGCCGCCTCCCTCAGGCCGGCACCGCCGCTCCCGCCCCACCCTGCAGGGCTCCAGCGCGGCCGGGAGCGCTGCGGTGCCGGCGGCGGGCGCGGTGCGGGGCGGCTTCCCCTCAGCTCCGCTCCGGCGTTGGGCTGGGCAGCCGCGGGGAGCCGCGCGGCGGGGCCATGGAGGGGCCGAAGGGGCGGGGCTTGCGTGAGGGCGGCGGGGGAAGTGGGGCCGGGG
>NW_024519689.1:0-254 GCF_017590135.1 Pyrgilauda ruficollis
AGTAGAGGGGCAGAATCCCCTCCCTTCGTGCTGCTTTCGGTGCAGCCCAGGACATGTCTGGCTTTCAGGTCGGGCACAGCGGAGCAGGTTGTGCCCCACGCTGCTGCCAGCACTGGGCTCTTGATGCCACACCCTGGGGAGTCCCTGGGAGCAAGGGGCCGGGAAGAGAAGGGTCCCTACCCTGCCTTTGTACCTCCTCAGTGCAGGTGCCTTGGCAATATGCTCCCCCCATCTCCTGTTTGATGGTTAGGGAA
>NW_024519690.1:0-254 GCF_017590135.1 Pyrgilauda ruficollis
TATTCAAACATTCTTTTGAGTTTAGATCTTCTGCTTGGTTTTCTATTTTATATTTTTAATGTTTTTATAAAGTATGTATTTTATATTTTTATATTTTATTATATACTTTTATATGTTATTTCTTTTTGTGGTTCCATCCTGTTGTATTCTCACTCCCTGATAACAAGGGTCTATAAAACATGGGTTTTTTAGGTGCTCTGGTTTCTGGTTTAATCAGTTTTTAATCAGTTTTTAATCAGTTTCTGTTATCTTGT
>NW_024519691.1:0-254 GCF_017590135.1 Pyrgilauda ruficollis
TAACGGTGCTGTTTTAGGGTGGGCAGGGGGCTGGGGGTCCCTTTGGGCTGGGGGGGCTCCTGGGGGGTCGGGGTGTCCTGAGACCCCCCCAGACCCCAATCCCCCCCCACTCCACGAGCAGGATTTGGGGGCCGAGGCCGCAGCTCCCACCGGGACGGGGCTGGTCAGCGATGGAGGGCATGGCGGGCACGGCGACGGCCGGTACGGAGCCCCCCTGAGCCCCCCCAAATCCCTCAGAGCCCCCCTGAGCCTCC
>NW_024519692.1:0-254 GCF_017590135.1 Pyrgilauda ruficollis
ACAGGACTCTGATAACATCAGCATCCCTGTCTCTCACATTGATGGTATATGGTAACCCCTGAACAACAGAATTCCACAACTTGGGGCTACATTTTCTAGCCCTAATCAGCAGACTGGGGATGGATAACTATAGAAATCGTGTTATGTAAGGACCTCCAGGATTCAGCCCTCCACGTGTACTTGCTATCGGAAGTTGGAATTGCAAAGTTACCACTTTACCCCCAAATGTAATTTTTGATGTGGTTGTGCCACTT
>NW_024519693.1:0-254 GCF_017590135.1 Pyrgilauda ruficollis
CCTCCCCCACTCACCATAGTAGAACCGGTCCCACTCCGACTTCGCCGGCTCTGGGAGGGGGAGGGGGCGGACTCAGTGACGTCACCGATGGCGTCACCGCCCCTCCATGACGTCACCGCCCCGGCTCACCTGTCCTGGCCGTGCTCGGCGCCATCGCGGCCGCACCTGCGCAGGTGAGAGCTCAGCCCCGCCCCTCCCCCGCTCCCACCGTGCCCATTTCCCCCGCTTTTTCCCCCAAATTTTCCCAATTTTTT
>NW_024519694.1:0-254 GCF_017590135.1 Pyrgilauda ruficollis
TATATTGGGGTGAAATATTGTGAGTTTCCCTAAATAACAAGGCCCTCCTTGAGGCTTTACAGGGATTCGTTCCAGGCCCGATCTCCACATATCAAAAATATTCCTGGTGGTAATGCCTTAGGCACCGTAATGCCGCCGCCCTTACATTGACTATACAATTGGGCATGTACCATTGACGGCGGAAGGTGAGAATCTAAGTTTGCCCAGTGTTTTCTATGCCTATTAAGGCCCCCAGAATCCTCTGGTTCAAAGCT
>NW_024519695.1:0-254 GCF_017590135.1 Pyrgilauda ruficollis
CTCTCCAAGGCAAGGGGACAGGATAAAAGTTCATCAAAGCTTAACTGATCCAGTCCAGGCTTCCTGGAGTAACACCTGCCTGTGCTGTGGCCAACAGCCCCGTGGAAGCACTGTGGGGACCAGCAGCACCACTCCAGGCACAGCAGCCAGATGTTCCCTAGGTCAGGATGGTCTTTCCACAGCTCCATATTCCCATCTGAGCTCTGCCAACCTCAGCATCAAGAAATCAGAATGGTTTGGGTTGCAAAGGACCT
>NW_024519696.1:0-254 GCF_017590135.1 Pyrgilauda ruficollis
GTCCCTGCCCAGGGCCACCTCCAGCCTGTCCCCAGCCCTGTCCCCGTCCCCTCCATGTCCTCATCTCTGTCCCTGTCCCCTCCATCTCTGTCCCCTCCCAGTCCCCGCAGTGTCCCCGCAGTGTCCCCAGCCCTGTCCCTGCCCAGGGCCACCTCCAGCCTTGGCCTTGTCATGTCCCCCGCCCTGTCCCCACGGTGTCCCCAGCCCTGTCCCTCCCATCCCCTGCTTGTCCCCTCCTTGTCCCATCCCTGTCC
>NW_024519697.1:0-1928 GCF_017590135.1 Pyrgilauda ruficollis
TCCCTTTTTTCCCCTTTTCCCCCCTTTGCCCCTTCTTTTTGGACAGAAACCTACAAACAACATCAACAACAAATATCAACATGCATTAACATTAATATTATTAAATTAATATTTCTCCCTGTTATTCTTTTGATTCCACATCCGGAATTCCCAGATGGAGAAAAAGCCAAGAAACGAGAAGGTAAATCCCATTTTAAAACCCATTTCCTTAACATTTTTCCCCTTTTCTCCCTATTTTTCCCCCTTTTGTCCCCCTTTTTCCCTCTTTTATTCCCTTTTATCCCATTTTTTCTCCTTTCTCCCCTTTTTTCCCGCTGACATTTTCATTTTTCCATGGAATTTTCCCATCACTCATTTCCCCTTTTTTCCTTTCCAGCCAAAATCCAATTCAAGAAACGCTTGGGTAAGAAAACACAAATTCCATAAATCCGCATTTCCCCCAAAGCTGGTTAAAAATAACCCGGGAATTCCGCTTATTTTCCACGTTTTCTCTGGAATTTGGGGCTAATTCGTCCAGGGAAGGGAATTTCCTGCAATTCCACGCCCGGGGGTTGTTCTGATGGGAAAAATGGGGAAAATCCTACAAAAGTGACGGGAATAACTTTTCCTTTCAGGTCAGCTGAAAGCCGAGCTGGGTAAGTACAGAGAACCCCAGGAATGCCCAAATTCCCGGGAAAACCAAATTCCCAGGAAAACCTCAGGAATACCCAAATTTCTGGGATTTGGGGGCGGATTAAATGGGAATTCGGGGGTGTGGGGGCAATGGAATTCCTCCATAAAAATTAGAATTCCCGGGTTTTTTCTTCTTCTTGCAGATTTCTGGGAAGCGCGGAGCCACGCGGGTGAGTGGAACGAGCTCTGGGATTCCGGGATTGGAAAATTCGAGGATTTGGGGTTTCAGGGATTTGGGGGTTCAAGAATTTGGGGATTCAGGGATTTGGGAATTCGGGGAATTCGGGGGTTCAGGAATTTGGGGATTTGGTGGCCCCTCGGTTCCTCAGTGGCCACATCCCACATTCCATGGAATGTTTGAGTTCCTTGTTGAAACACCCCAGGACCCCACCCACTCTGGGATTTGGGGATTTGGGGATTCCAGGATTCGGAGCTTCTGGGATTTGTGGATTTAGGGATTCTGGGATTTGGGGTTTCTGTGAATGGGGAATTTGGGGATACTGGGGTTTCTGGGATTTGGGGATTTTGGGATTCAGGGATTACGGCATTTGTGGATTTGGGGATTCTGGGATTATGGGGTTTGGGGATTTGGGGATTCTGGAATTATGGGGTTTGGGGATTTAGGCATTTTGGGATTCCAGGATTCGGGGTTTCTGTGATTTGAGAATTTGGGGATTCTGAGATTTGTGGATTCTGCGATTCCAGCATTTGGGGATTCTGCGATTCCAGCATTTGGGGATTCAGGGTTTCTGTGATTTTGGGGATTCTGGGTTTCTGTGATTTTGGGGATTCTGGGTTTCTGTGATTTTGGGGATTCAGGGTTTCTGGGATCCCGGGATTCAGTGATTTTGGGGGATTCTGGGTCTCTGGGATCCCAGCATTTGGGGTTTCTGTGATTTCGGGGGTTCTGGTATTCAGGGATTCTGCGAATCCCCTCTCCCGGGAATGCCCCGATCCCTGAGGGGATCCCTCCGCCCCCGCAGCTCCGGTGGCGCTGGATCCCGAGGCGCGGCTCCTGGACCTCGGGGACGCGCGGGATCCGCTCCCGGTGGCGGCGCTGGTGGCGCGGGACGCGCTGGGAGCCGGGAAAGGCTACTGGGAGGTGGAGCTGGGCCAGCAGCGGAGCTGGGCGCTGGGCGTGCTGCGGGACCCCCCCGATCCCCGCGATCCCCCCCATTCCCTCGGTCCCCCCGATCCCCGCGATCCCCGGGATCCCCCCCATTCCCTCGGTCCCCGCGATCCCCTGGATCCCCTGC
>NW_024519697.1:2860-3261 GCF_017590135.1 Pyrgilauda ruficollis
TGCCCGGCCCCCAACCCCGGCTTTTTGCAGACCTTCCACTTCTGATCTCAGCTGACCCATTTTTTTTTTTTTTTCTTTTATGAAGAAATGAACTAAATTTGCTTTAAAGAAAAAAAAAATCAAACTGCAGTTTTGAGAAATTTTTCTTTAAACTTCGGGTCAGAGAATTTGTGGCAGGGCAAGGAGTTAAAGAGGGAATTTTATCCAAAATTGGAATTTATTTGACCTTTTCTCCTGCTCTGCAGAGGTTTTTTTTTTTCCTCAAATCCATCGGGACTGGATTTTCCTGGATAAAACCCAACTTTTCACCAAATTTCCTGGAAAAAAACCCTCATTTTCACTGATTTGCCTGAAAAAAACCCAATTTTCACCACATTTTCCTGGATAAAACCCAATTTTCA
>NW_024519698.1:0-254 GCF_017590135.1 Pyrgilauda ruficollis
CCCCCCCCCATCTTGTAAATTAATTTTGGTCATAATTTTTCTCTTGGGATTTTGGTGTTTGTTGCTTGATGGGAGAATTTCTTGATTATTTTTTCTATTCCTTGAGTTAGTTCCAAAAAGTATCTTACATCATCACATAGTTTCTATTTTAATATTCTGCTATAAATAATAATATAAAACTATATTTAGTACGCTGTTTAAAAGAGATTCATGCAGCATAACTTTCCAACATCACACATATAATATTCATTTTA
>NW_024519699.1:0-254 GCF_017590135.1 Pyrgilauda ruficollis
ATTTTTGGGGGGGATTTTTGGGAACCCCCCCAATTTTTTGGGGTCTCTGGGTGCCCCCCCCTCGATTTTTAGGAGCCCACCCCAATTTTTTTGGGTGCCCCCCCCAAATTTTGGAGTCCCCAAGTGCCCCCCCTCGATTTTTGGGTGCCCCTCCCCAAATTTTGGTGTCCTTTCATCTCCCCCCCCAAAATTTTGGGTGCCCCCCCAAATTTCTAGGTGCCTCCCCAGTTTTTTGCCCCCTCCCATTTTTGGGC
>NW_024519700.1:0-254 GCF_017590135.1 Pyrgilauda ruficollis
GGGATGGGATGGGATTGGTGGGATGGGGTGGGGTCTGGAGCCTGGGGACACCCAGGAGCAGGGCTGGGATGGGCTGTGGGATGGGAATGTGGGGAACAGCAGCAGGAACAGGAACAGGAGCAGGAACAGGAGCAGGGCAGTGCTGGGGTCTGAGGAGAGGCTGGGGCTGGGGTGGCACGGGGAGAAATGGGGACAGAGAGAGGCTAGGGGTGGGATGGGATGGGTCTGGGTGGGGCTGAGGTGAGATGGAGTGA
>NW_024519701.1:0-253 GCF_017590135.1 Pyrgilauda ruficollis
GGGGGGGCACAGGGACCCCTCCCCAAAATCATAGAGGGTCACAGGGACCCCTCCTCAAAGACATGGAGGGGCGCAGGGCCACCCCGAAACACACGGGAGGGGCACAGAGACCCCTCCCCAAAATCATGGAGGACACAGAGACCCCCTCCCCAAAAACAAATGGGGGGCACAGAGACCCCTCCCCAAACACATTGAGGGGCACAGAGACCCCTCCCCAAACCACGACAGGGACCGCACGGACCCCCCCCCCTCA
>NW_024519702.1:0-253 GCF_017590135.1 Pyrgilauda ruficollis
TCCCCGTGTCCCTGTGTCTGGTGTCCCCATGTCCCCCTCGTGCCCCCCTGTCCGTGTCCTGTGTCCCCATGTCCCCATGTTCATGTCAGTGTCCCCATGTCCCCGTGTCCCTGTCAGTGTCCCCATGTCCCTGTCAGTGTCCCCATGTCGAGTGTCCCTGTGTCTGTTGTCCCTGTCACTGTCCCCATGTCCCTGTCAGTGTCCCCCTGTCCATGCCCGGTGTCCTCATGTCCCTGTCAGTGTCCCCATGTCC
>NW_024519703.1:0-253 GCF_017590135.1 Pyrgilauda ruficollis
AAGGTTCTCCTGGCCAGCCTTCAGGACTCAGGATCCCATTTTATGAAGTTAAACTACTTTAGTCTGTGACCTTTAAGATTAACTGTTTGGGGATTTTCTTCTCACACATATTTTTAATCTGTTATCCAATTCGTGCAATTGTTTTAGAGCAACTGTGCTTGTGAAATGCACTTTGTAGAGCTTGAAAAAAGAAATAAGTGCTAAGGAAGGCTTCTTATTTATACACCAAGGCTGTGTATTACATTTGCATAAT
>NW_024519704.1:0-253 GCF_017590135.1 Pyrgilauda ruficollis
GGGCAGGACGAGCCCACCCTGGAGCAGATCCGGACCCCCCAGGATGAGGAAGAGGAGGACGTGGACTTTGAGACAGGTAAAATCCCCCTCCCCATTTTGGGGTCGCCCCCCACCTCAAGGAACCCCCCGACCCTTTTTGGGGTCCCTGACCCACCCCTTGTACCCCCCCCAGAGCTGCTGACGACCCCCCCCGGGATGAAACGGGGAGTGGAGTTCAAGCCCCAAGGTAAGGGGGGGGGGATTTTGGGGAGGG
>NW_024519705.1:0-253 GCF_017590135.1 Pyrgilauda ruficollis
TAGCCCTGATCAAGTCTGCTTTCGGTGCGGTCCACTCGGACATTTTAAAGCACAATGCAAAGTTAGAGCTGTAAAGAAAAGTAACGCAACAGCGGCAACTACTGGTTTCAAGGCAAATTGCAACAGATGTGACAAGTACAGGCACCGAACCAGCGAATGCAAATCAACACACAAGAGAGATGGAACATCGCTGGGAAACATGAAGCCGAGCGTGAAAGGGGGGCGTGCCATGACACAAGTGCTTCCCCACAAC
>NW_024519706.1:0-253 GCF_017590135.1 Pyrgilauda ruficollis
GGGTGGGTTTGGAGTGGCTGGGGTATTTTTGGGGTCCCCCGGGTATTTTTGGGGTGTTTTGGGGGTCCCAGGGAGCGTTTTAGGGGCATTTTTTGGACCACAGGGCTGTTTTGGGCTGGTTTTGGGGTATTTTTAGGGTGTTTTGGGCTGTTTCAGGTTGGTTTTGGGCTATTTTTGGGTGGGTTTGGGGTGTTTTGGTGTTCCCCAGGTTATTCTTGGGCTATTTTAGGGTTCCCCAGATTATTTTCAGGGT
>NW_024519707.1:0-253 GCF_017590135.1 Pyrgilauda ruficollis
CCCCGTTTTCCCCCAGGAATTTCGGGGGACTGGCGCAACCACCTGAGCCCGGAGCAGAGCGAGCGCTTCGACCGCGTCTACCGCGAGCGCATGGAGGGCCTGGGGGTCTCCTTCCCCTGGGACCCCCCGGAATCGCCCCCAAAATCCGGGACCCCTCCCCCGGGGGGCGGCGCCCAGGGGGAGCCCCAAAATCCGGGGGAAACAGCCCAAAAAAGCGTCCAAGATGGCCCAAAAGAGGGGGAAATACCCCAAA
>NW_024519708.1:0-3199 GCF_017590135.1 Pyrgilauda ruficollis
GAGACATGCAACCCCTATATGGAAAACCTCCCTTTTCTTCCCTAAAAGACTGAGACTGAAATCTCTACTGCAGGGTGGGGGGAGGCGTGTGTGGAGAAGGTCAGAGCAATTTTGCAAGTGACCACTGGACCAAGAAGACAATGGCCTTCACCCACTGCTGAGATAATGGACTATTGTACCTGTTCTCCCCGCTTTGCAATTTTCAATAGCAAAAACCCCGGGGTTAACTAGGGGCTTTTGAGATCTCCTGCAGCGACGGCTGACCTTAAGGAATGTCCCGGCTAGCTGCGGCCAGCACCGCCGGCAGCACGGGGGCACTCTCCCAATTGCGTGCTCGGTCAGGGGAGCGCCTAAGGCTTTCGCCTTGCAAGACGAGGATCCGCGGTAAAGAGAGTGGCTACTATCCCACAGGAGATAAAAGAGATGGACTCCAGCGGTAGTGCAATCTGGGTTTAATGACTCCAGGGAAACTACAGCTGAACACAGTCACCTGGGCTCCGACCTGGGTTTATAAAGATGGGCGGATACAGAGACTTAATATGGTCTTCAGCGAATGAGAGTTAAGGTGAGAGTGGTGGGAGGATAACAGACATATAGGGAAACCAGTGGGGGAAGATCAGGGGCGGAGTCCTGGCCCCTGATCCAATCACTCGATGCCCAGGATGGAAGATTCTACACAGAAGGGTTGGGGCACCGAGTGACAGATAGGGAACCAGGGAGGGACTGAGGGATGGATACATTTGTTGCTAGGGGTAACAGGGAGGAGAGATTAGACGGATGGGGAGATCAAGGAGAGAGAGAACCAGGGCAGAACCATTACACCTGAAAAGGGTATAAGGAACAAACCAAATCGGCATACAGCATAACCAACACAATACAACAATCTCCCCTGATGTGCATGCAAGAGGCTTCATTGACTGGACTTCAAAGGACCCCGTCATCCCATGTCTGGTAGCTATACACCTCTTTCCTTTTTTCATTCTCTCTCTTTTTCCTTATTCTTACCCTTTTCTTCATTCCCCTTCTCCCTAACGCATGTTGCTGTGTTTTGATTTTTATTGCAAAACCCCCTTGTCATGTCGGTTTTTGCACCCTGAGATCAGTGAAAAGAACCTTCATGAATCACGTCCTTAGGACGGATCGTATCATGGGGGCAGAAGAGGGAATGAGGAGAATGGGGAAAAAGACCTCACAGAAAAAAAAAAGGTTGGGAAAGACTATAGGGCACCCTTGTCATCAAAGGAGTACTAATTTACTAATTCTATTTTCTACCTATACACTGGTGATAAGTGATATTATTCCAAGTCCCCACTGCACCAAAAATAATATGACAATAGAGATAGTTTGGCAATCCAATAAATCACCTTTCCAACTTTTCTTTCCCACCTAAGTGACCCCAAAATAATGTAACTCTAGGGCATTAATTCTGTAGCACAGCATTTTATACATCACTTCAACAGGAGGCTAATAAAACAAGTTGAGATATCATACTGGCTACAGAGGTACTACAGGTTATTTGAGGAAAGATATTACACCTGTAACCATAACCCAGCAGTTGTCTGCTCTCTCGCTCTTGTCAGTCCATCTCTGGTTCCATGTGTCTGAAGACCAGAGAGAGAAGAATAATTTACGTTTTTTTTTTTTCACATAGGTGCAATTTATGCAGCCTTAACTCTTTCAAAAGGTCATATTCCCCAGCTCAAGCTCCCTCAAATCATCATGCTTCTTGTAAAGCCATTGCTCCTTTTATCCAGAGATTTAAAAAAAATCGTCTGCCCACTCATCACTTTTCTTCCTAATCTGAGTTCTCTTGTCATGTTTTCTGTAGATTGTATATACTGTAATACCACGTCTTCAAAATTTTCCTAATTAGAGTTTTGGGAAAGCTTACCCCACCCAGAAAAGGCAATGCATAAGTTTGCTGACTATCTTATTTTCTAAAAATTTCGTTGTCTTAAAGTGCAGCATTAGGAATGGAGTTACAAAAGATAAAGTGTGCTAATCTAAAAAAGGACTGCTCACCTGCCTTCTCATCAAATCAATTTCTCCTTCCTTCCTTCCTTCCTTCCTTCCTTCCTTCCTTCCTTCCTTCCTTCCTTCCTATTGTAAGTATGTTTTCTTAAATTTCTTGGTGAAGTAATGAGGAAAGAAAACATGGAGATTTAAAAATAAGCACATTAGTACCTAAAAGATATCTGATTTACAAACATTTTTTTTCCAACAATGTTGGAAAAGTTGGAGCTGTTGATATGTGGGTTCTCTATTAAACCATTTATAACTTCAAGCAGGAAAAGTGAAATGTATGTCCCATACATATCAGTGTACTTATACTAGGCTAAACCACCACAAACTGCAAAATATGATTAAGACCTAACTTTTCTTGGACAAGCTGAGGCCCAAACTGACCAGATTTCCCAGCACTCACTTCCATGGGGCGTGTCTACACCTATGGTAAATATGATGTGCATCAGTAAGTTGAAGGGACCTTACTAATCACGGTCCCCTTGTGGTCAGCCTGTTTAATGATGCCTTCTTATCTGTTCTATCTTGTATTGCCTCTTTCTTTCTGTAAAGGAGATGTTAGTATTTTGTTGTACTTCACTTTAGTGAGTGTGAATCACTACAGATTTCAGGAGAACTGCAAAACTATATGGCAAAGTCCTGTAATGATGACACAAAACTAACTCTTCCTTGCCCTGTAAAATCCTCTCAGTTGGACTTTATATCTTAGAATATATTGTTTTGAAACAAATGAAAAGTACATCAAATCAATATATTCAGCATGTAGATAGCATTTAATTGTATTGAGCAATATTAAGAGATTTTAAATGCTATTTCATAGCAGTGAAAGAGTCTTGGAAGCCAATGGAAAACTTATTTCAGAAGATAGATTTTATTAGATCTTTGTGCCAAATTCTTTATGCTGTTCGGGGCATATACTTCTAGCTCTTTCTAAATAAAATACTTATATAAATCTAGTTTACAGTTTATCGATTAAATTATTCCCTAAACTTATTTTATATTTAATATCCTAACAGAAAATTTACCTTTAGGAAATATCTAAGACACACTTATTGATACTGAGATTACAGAGAAATTTTGCATTTTTCACTTTACTGTTTACATGCCCCTGGAGTCAGAATAAAATATATATTTTTTTTTTGCCTTGAATCACAGAAAAAAAACCCTAAAAAAAAAA
>NW_024519709.1:0-253 GCF_017590135.1 Pyrgilauda ruficollis
TAAACTCTGCTTGATTTTCCAGCTGATTACGACCAGGCATAAGCAACACGCCTACCATGGTCTTCTTAAAACCACCACAAGGGCAAAGGTTTTTATCGTGGTGATATCACATGGAAATCAATCTCTCTTTATATTACGTTTGGAAAACCACGACTTCTATTGCACGAGTCGGGAAACACAATTTCCCCCACAAAGCTTTTATACTACTCGTGATTGAAGAACTCTTTCCTTATCCATTCCACGGATCAAAACA
>NW_024519710.1:0-253 GCF_017590135.1 Pyrgilauda ruficollis
AAATTGGTGGGAGCAAAGTGGGAAACATAGGCTGGCCATTCTGAATCCTGTACTGGACAGACCAGCAGAAGCTTTGGTGAAGGGCAGATTTCAGCACAGCTCTGTTGGCAGAGGTTGTGCCTTTTTATGGCTTTCTGAAGTGCTTTCAGAGTAGCAGCAAGCATATCAATGGGATAATTTGGTCTGCTGAAATAAGGTACTGAAGTTTCCAAAAGGCAGACATTCTCCTAGAGCTTTTAAGGCATTGGTGGGG
>NW_024519711.1:0-253 GCF_017590135.1 Pyrgilauda ruficollis
GTCACTTTCGTGTCACTTTTGTCACTTCTGTCGCCGGGGCCCTTCCTGCCGCCGGGGGGAGGGGCGGGGACATCCGGGGACATCAAAGGGGTGGCAGGGGGTGACAACGGCCGGGGGAGGGGGGGACAGCAGGAGCCGCGGTGTCACCTCCCTGTGACAGCGGTGTCACCTCCGTGCGAATTGTCACCGTGCCGGGCTGGCCCTGCCCCCTCCGCGTCCCTTTGTGTCCCTCAGTGTCACCAGTGTCCCCTCA
>NW_024519712.1:0-253 GCF_017590135.1 Pyrgilauda ruficollis
AAAAACCCCCAAAACCAACCAAACAAACACAACCCCAAACCCACCAAAATAAAAAGCCCTGAACCTCATATTTCTCCTCTGGGCACAGAAAACTCGTCCCATGGGTAGAAATAGCCAGAGACATTACCTTTCAGCACATTAGGTTGAGTTATGTCTGTTTGTGCATATACAACCACACAAATTCCCTCTCTCCTTGCTGTTAAAGGGGTTGATAGCTGTTCCCCTGCTTCTCTGAAACTTGTGGGCATTTTTA
>NW_024519713.1:0-253 GCF_017590135.1 Pyrgilauda ruficollis
CCTTTTTCCAAGGTAGGATTTAAAACCCCTAACCATTAAAAATAACTTATAGAAAGTTTGGGTTATGGGCAAAGTTTGCATTAGCCAAACTAAAAGATAAAAATAGGAACTTTGTAGTCTTCAGAAATGTTGACTCTAACATTGACTCTAACCCCAAGGGCTCGTTATGCTGGGTTATGTGCTCGCTTTGGGCTGGAAAGGGAGAAATCAAGAGAAAGTGATTTGAAACAGATTTATGGATTTTTGTACCTTT
>NW_024519714.1:0-253 GCF_017590135.1 Pyrgilauda ruficollis
CCAAAGCAAACAAAATAAACAGAGCACCCTATGAATAAAAATAGGCAGCAAATCAGGGGTATAGAGTTAGGAACCCGTTTTGTTGGACTTGTATCACTGTGCACTGTTTGGTGGATAAGTGGTTGTTGGGATGATTGCAGCCAGAGAGTGTTATTGAGGTCAATGACTCCCTGCCTGGCTGGGCATGTACACTCACAGCCCAGAAAGCCAGCCCAGTCCTGAGCCACATCACCAGCAGTGTGCCAGCAGGTGA
>NW_024519715.1:0-253 GCF_017590135.1 Pyrgilauda ruficollis
GGAGATTTTTGGGGTTCCTCGGGGGGATTTTGGGAATTTGGGGGGTCCCGGGAGGGGTCAGAAGGATTTGGGGTCCCCGGGGGGTTTTTGGGGGTCCCCGGGGGGATTTTAGGGTCCCCGGGGGGTTTTGGGGTCCCCGGGGGTTTTTGGGGTTCCCGGGGGGGTCCCGTGGCCGCGCCCCTCCCCCACTCACTCTCTCCCGACGCCTCCAGCCTGGCGGGACCGGGGGGCTCTGGGGGGACAGGGGGGGACA
>NW_024519716.1:0-253 GCF_017590135.1 Pyrgilauda ruficollis
GAGGGGACAGGGAGCCTGAGGCCGTTGTGTCCCCACAGCTCCAAGCCCAGCTGGGCTGACCAGGTGGAGGAGGAGGGAGGAGAGGATGGTGAGTGACACCGGGGACACCTCTGGGGACACCTGTGGGGACACCTGGCAGGAGTGACACCTGGGACACCGGTCACACCTGGGACACATGGCAGGGGTGACAGCTGTGACACCTGTCATTGGTGCCACCTGTCAGACATGTGGCATCTGTCACACCTGTCATTCA
>NW_024519717.1:0-253 GCF_017590135.1 Pyrgilauda ruficollis
AATAGTGTTCAGAAGGATGAAAGGCAATTAGTAACGAAAACTCAGCAAATTCTCACAATTGGACTACCATGGTTGAAATAGCTTTTGATGGTGAAAGAAAATAATTACCTTCTCTTCAAAAGGTTTATATTATGGCAAAGCATGCCAGAAAGAAACTCTTTTGTCATTGCTTCTTTATGCTGTAATATTGTCTAGGAGCTTGGCCATTCAGCAGAAAACCAATTTCTAAACCTTGGCAAAGCAGTTAAAGACA
>NW_024519718.1:0-253 GCF_017590135.1 Pyrgilauda ruficollis
GTCCCACCCGTGTCCCTGTGTCCCACCGGTGTCCCCATGTCCTACCCCTGTCCCTGTATCCCACCCCTGTCCCTGTGCCCACCGGTGTCCCCATATCCCACTGGTGTCGCCGTGTTCCACCCGTGTCCCCTCGTGTCTCACCCGTGTCCCTTTATCCCACCCGGTCCCTGTGTCCTACCCGTGTCTCTGTGTCTCACCCGTATCCCCACGTCCCACTTGTGTCCCCGTATCCCACCGGTGCCCCTGTGTCCCA
>NW_024519719.1:0-318 GCF_017590135.1 Pyrgilauda ruficollis
TCCGTTCTGGGGGTCCTGAGCCATCCCAGGGGGTCCCTGATCCATCCTGGGGAGTCCTGATCCATTCTGGGGGGGTCCTGAGCCATTCTGGGGGTCCTGAGTCCATCTGGGGGACCCTGACCCGTTCTGGGGGTCCTGAGCCATCCTGGGGGATTCCAAATCCATCTGGGGGGTCCCTGATCCATCCTGGGGGTCCTGAATCCATCTGGGGGGTCCCTGAACCATTCTGGGGGGGTCCCTGAACCATTCCGGGGGGTCCCTGATCCATCCTGGGGGGGTCCTGAGCCTTCCTGGGGGGCCCTGAGCCATCCTGGGGGG
>NW_024519719.1:384-968 GCF_017590135.1 Pyrgilauda ruficollis
ACTCTGGGGGGGGCCCTGGGCCCTCCTGGGGGGGTCCTGAGCCATCTGGGGGGCCCTGAATCCATTCTGGGGGGTCCCAAATCCATCTGGGGGGTCCTGACCCATTTTAGGGGGTCCTGAATCCATTCTGGGGGGTCCCAGCTGCATTTTGGGGGATCCATGACCATTTTGGGGGGGTCCCTGACCTATTCTGGGGGGTCCTGAAGCCTTTTGGGGGATCTCTGACCCATTTTGGGGGTCCCAGCTCCATTTTTGGGGTGTCCCAAGTCTTTCCTCCCCTCCCCCACGATTTTCGGGGCTCGTTACGACACCCGAGCTCGTTATTGCTTAATTAGGACGAGGATTACGAGATGGGAGGGGCCAAATTCTCTGAGGGGGGAAATTTGGGGGGTCTGAGACATTTTGGGACCCCAAATTCTCTGTGAAGGGGGGGAGGATTTTTGGGACCCCAAAAATTATCTGTGAAGGGGGGATTTTGGGGGGGGCTCAGAGACATTTTGGGACCCCCAAATTTTCCAGCACAGGAGGGCAATTTGGGGGGCTCAGAGACATTTTGGAACCCCCAAATTCTGTGGCGGGGTGGA
>NW_024519719.1:1944-3256 GCF_017590135.1 Pyrgilauda ruficollis
TTTTGGGGGTTCCAGACTGAGGGGACCAAAATCTGAGGGGATTTTGGGGGAAATTTGGGGGGTCCCAGAGGGGATTTTGGGGGGTTCCCAGAGGGGAATTTGGGGGGGGGTCCCAGAGGGGAATTGGGGGAATTTGGGGAGGGTCCCAGACGGGATTTTTGTCACCTTGTCCTCCCTTCTCCACAAATTTGGGCCTTCCTGTGTGCCCCCTGTGTGCCATTTATGTGTCACCTTTGTCCCACCTGTATCACCTGTGTGCCATTCGCGTGTCCCCTCTGTGCCATCCATGTCCCCTGTGTGCCATTTACGTGTCCCCTCTGTGCCATTCATGTCCCACCTGTGTGCCATTTGTATGTCACCTCTGTCCCACCTGTGTGCCATTTACGTGTCCCCTTTGTGCCATCCATGTCCCCTGTGTGCCATTTATATGTCACCTGTGTGCCATTTATGTCACCTGTATCCTACCTGTGTGCCATTTATGTGTCACTTCTGTGCCACCTGTGTGCCATTTATGTGTCACCTGTGTGACATTTATGAGCCACCTGTGTGCCACCTATGTCACACCACTTTGTCACCTGCGTGCCATCCATGTTCCCTCTGTGCCATCCATGTCCCACCTGTGCCATCCATGTTCCCTGTGTGCCATCCATGTCCCACCTGTGTGCCGTTTGCGTGTCCCACCTGTGTGCCATCCATGTCCCACCTGTGTGCCGTTTGCGTGTCCCCTCTGTGCCATCCATGTCCCCTCTGTGCCATCCATGTCCCCTGTGTGCCATTCATGTCCCCTGTGTGCCATCCATGTCCCACCTGTGTGCTGTAAGGATTAAGATGGAAATTGGGGCACTAGGGTGAGTTTTAGTGAGGGTAAATTGAATTTTGGGTGCTTAGGCTGGACTTTGGGAGGTGTAAAGTGAATTTTGTATGTATATCAAACTTTCTGTGGAGCAGGCTGGATTTTGAGGGTGCACAAACTGAATTTTGGGGTGGATGTGCTGGATTTGAGACTCACAAACTGAATTTTGGGGTGGATGTGCTGGATTTGGGAGGCACAAACTGAATTTTATGATGCTTGTGCTGGACTTGGGGACACATAAACACCATCCCAGTGCCTCTAACCCCAACTTTAACCCCTCCAAACGAACCCAACTCCAACTTTAACCCCTCCAAATGAACCCACCTCCAACTTTAACCCCTCCAAACGAACCCAACCCCAACTTTAACCTCTCCAAACGAACCTTTGCCTCCTCCCAGCCCTGCCTGACCCCCTTTTCCCCATTTTCCCCAATTTCCCAGGAACGCCTGGACCATGCTG
>NW_024519720.1:0-253 GCF_017590135.1 Pyrgilauda ruficollis
TCAGAGCAGCACAGCGGAGTGCCCAGCCTGACAGAAGGAATTCCTGTGGCAAAGGGCAGGCACAGAAGCACATGCTGAGGGCTTCAGCTGCACATTGGTTTCACTTGGCTCCGGTGGCACAGCCAGGCAAGGCGCTGGGCTGTCCCTGAAACATCACACAGTGTTCCCTCCTGCACCAGGACAGCCCCCACCAACAGGAGCAGGGCACAAAGAGCTGGGGAGGGGCTCTGCAGCTTCACAGCGCTGCTGGACA
>NW_024519721.1:0-253 GCF_017590135.1 Pyrgilauda ruficollis
GAGGGGCAGCCCAGGACTGGCTGTGGCCATCCCACAGGGCACCCCCGCCACGGCCACAGCCTGGGTCAGGAAGGCAGAGGTGCCCAGGCTTGCCCCAGCAGCAGCTTTGGTGTCTGTGTGTGCACAGCAAGGCCTCACGCCCTGGTGCCCCTGCCTGGTGTCCTCAGCTCAGGGCCAGGCTGGCAGCAGCTCTGGGCACTGCAGGGCTGTGACACCTGCCTGGGGAGCACACACACACCTCCATGGGGAACAC
>NW_024519722.1:0-253 GCF_017590135.1 Pyrgilauda ruficollis
ACTGGGAGGGGGCTGGGGGTGAGTGAAGGGCACTGGGGGTAACTGGGAGGAGACTGGGAATAACTGGGAGGGAACTGGGGGGCACCTTCTCAATTCTCTCTTTTCTTTCTCCCCCTTTCCCTCCTCCTCCATTTTCCCCCCATTTCCCCCTTTTCCCTGTGCTTTTTCCCCATTTTCCTACCCTTTTTTCCCCATTTTTCCCTGCCTTTTTTTCCCGTTTTTCCCACGTTTTTTCCCGTTTTTCCCGTTTTTT
>NW_024519723.1:0-253 GCF_017590135.1 Pyrgilauda ruficollis
ACCACACCCATTATGTTAATGAGATTTCTATATCTGGGGGTTGGGGTGTGATCACGTAAGAGAGGGGTGTGGCTACGACAAACCACGCCCCTTTATGCTAATGAGTGACCTTACATGGGGGTTGTGAGTGTTGTCATGCCTGAGGGGTGTGACTCCAATAAACCACACCCACTTATGCTAATAAGGTTTCCATATATGGCATTTGTATGTGTGCTTATGTAAGAGTGGGGTGTGGGTACAGCAAACCACACCC
>NW_024519724.1:0-253 GCF_017590135.1 Pyrgilauda ruficollis
GTTTCCTCTGTGTCCAGCAGAGCCAATCCCGGCAGTTCCAGAGAAGGACGTGCTGCCGGCCAAGGCTGGTCAGTGAGGAATGGTGGTAACGCCTCTGGAGAACAGATCTGAGAAGAGAGAAAAAGGTAAGAGTTACCTTTTTGTGGCCAGAGAGGAGTGGGGTGAGAACGTGTGAGAGGAACAGCTCAGCAAGGGCAGTGAGGAAGGGGCAGGAGTGCTCAGGCACCAGAGCTGGGAATCCTCTGCAGCCCGA
>NW_024519725.1:0-253 GCF_017590135.1 Pyrgilauda ruficollis
GGACCTGGGGTTTTGTAGCCTGGAGAGCCGGAGGCTGAGGGGAGTTGCTCTCTACAATTGCCTGCAAAGAGGTTGTAGTCAGATAGGGGTTGGCTTTTTCTCTCCTTGGTAACAAATGACAAGATAAGAGGAAATGGTCTCCATTTGTGTCAAGGGAGGTTTAGATGGAATTGGAATAGTCTGTCCAGGAAAGCAGTGAAATCACTGTTATTAAAACTGCTTCTACATACCTTTGCTGGTGATTCTTTAAGCA
>NW_024519726.1:0-253 GCF_017590135.1 Pyrgilauda ruficollis
ATCACAAAATACACATTTTTCACAGTCCTGCTGCTGGGATTTCACAAATGCCAGGGTGGGTGGGGGGCAGGCTGAGGATCGGAGCCTGGAAGCTGAGGTGTGCCACGTGAGGCTGTTCTGCATGGGCAGCACCGGGATCCTGGATCCCAATTTCCAGATTTCCCACAGGGGCATGGAGGGAATGCTCTCAGGCTGCCAGAGAGGAGGGTTGGATTAGAGAGTGGGGAAAATTCCTCCTTCTGAGGGCTGGGAT
>NW_024519727.1:0-253 GCF_017590135.1 Pyrgilauda ruficollis
CAGCAATGGGATGAGGATGGGGTCCTGGCTCGGGGCTGGGGGTCGGGGATGGGGCAGAAGGGGGGGGTCCCTGCGTCTCCCCTACGCTAGTGACACAAACCACTTCAGAGTATTTCCACGTGATGCACAAACAAGTCAAAAATTCACTGATCCAAATCCAACGTGCAAACAGAAAAGGGCCGGGGGGGGCACCCACTGCCCCCGGCCCCCGCGCACGGCCCCGGCCCGGCACGGCCCCGCCCGGCACGGCCCC
>NW_024519728.1:0-253 GCF_017590135.1 Pyrgilauda ruficollis
CCAATCTATTTTGGGCATTTCAGTAAAGATCATTGCTTGTGGCCATATATATATATCAGAAAAGGTTACTTTAACGTGAGGTAACTTTAAAACTGTTTGGTTTTTTTTTTTTTTTTTTTTCCTGTATATAGCAGCTGAATATCAACAAAGAAAGCTACTCTTCCCTCTATTATTATAGCAACTCTTCACAACTAATAAAGTTTTTTCTCCTTTTGGAACATATAAGCAAAGCAGATTAAATAAACAGAATCTG
>NW_024519729.1:0-253 GCF_017590135.1 Pyrgilauda ruficollis
CCCAGCACCCCCCATTTGCCCCCCAGGACCCCCCAGTTCCCCCTGTGCCCACCGTAGAGCCCCCCACAGGCGGCCCCCCCGGCTCCCCCCAGCCCCTGCTGGGGTCTCCGCAGGAGCAGCAGCACTGGGAGGGGACCCCCAAAAGGGCCCCAGGCAAGAGCCCCGAAGATCCCCAGGAACCCCCCGGGGCCGGGGGCAGAATTCCTGCTCAGCTCCTGGGGAGGGGCAAGAGGTGAGACCCCCACAACCCCCC
>NW_024519730.1:0-3253 GCF_017590135.1 Pyrgilauda ruficollis
CCATCCAGTGACCCCAGTGACACCCAGCGCCTGTCCCTGTCCCTATCCCAGTGTCACCCTGTCCCTGTCCCTGTCCCCATCCTGGTGTCACCCAGGGCCTATCCCTGTCCCTGTCCCTATCCCAGTGTCACCCTGTCCCTGTCCCTGTCCCCATCCAGTGACCCCAGTGACACCCAGGGCCTGTCCCCACCCCGGTCACCGCTGTTTCCTGGGTCCCTCCGTGTCCTTGTCCCTGAAGGAATGCTCTGGAACACAGATCCCAACTTTTCCCGGGGCACCCGGGATTTTCCCACTGCTTTTATCCCATCATTCCCATCATTCCCATCATTCCCATCATCATTCCCAGACACCGGCAAAACCCCCCGGTGCACTGCCTTCAATCCCGATGGGACCGGAGCGATCCCCCTGCCCGAACTCCCCTGTTTCCCATCCCGGTGTTTTGGGGGCGATCCCCCTGCCCAGATTCCCGTCTCCCACCCCTTGGGATCGGGGCGATCCCTGCCCGACTCCTCCGGAACCGGGAAACACCGGCCAGGACCTCCTTGTGTCCCATCCCGCTGTTTTGGGGGCGATCCCCCTGCCCAGATTCCCCTCTCTCCCATCCCTTGGGATCGGGGCGATCCCTCTGCCCGGATTCCCATCTCCCATCCCGATGGGACTGGGGCGATCCCTCTCCTCCAGCATCGGAAAAAAAAAAAAAAACCCAGACCCCTCTCTCCCATCCCTTGGGATCGGGGCGATCCCTCTGCCCGGATTCCCATCTCCCATCCCGATGGGACTGGGGCGATCCCTCTCCGGCTCCTCCAGCATCGGGAAAAAAGAAAAAAACCCAGACCCCTCTCTCCCATCCCGGTGTTTTGGGGACAATCCCCCTGCCCGGACCCCCTTGTTTCCCATCCCGGTGGGATCGGGGCGATCCCCCTGTCCTGATTCCCGTTTCCCATCCCGGTGTTTTGGGGACAATCCCCCTGCCCGGACCCCCTTGTTTCCCATCCCGGTGGGATCGGGGCGATCCCCCTGTCCCGATTCCCATTTCCCATCCCGGTGTTTTGGGGTCGATCCCCCCCTTTCCCATCCCGGTGTTTGGGGCGATCCCCCTGCCCCGATTCCCATTTCCCATCCCGGTGTTTGGGGGCGATCCCCCTGCCCCGATTCCAGTTTTCCAGCTCGGTTCCCCCTCTCTCCCATCCCGGTGTTTGGGGGCGATCCCCCCGTTTCCCATCCCGGTGGGATCGGGGCGATCCCCCTGCCCCGATTCCCGTTTCCCATCCCGGTGGGATCGGGGCGATCCCCCTGCCCCGATTCCCGTTTCCCATCCTGGTGTTTTGGGGTCGGTCCCCTCCTTTCCCATCCCGGTGTTTGGGGCGATCCCCCTGCCCCGATTCCCGTTTTCCAGCTCGGTTCCCCCTCTCTCCCTCTGGTGTTTGGGGCGATCCCCCTGCCCCGATTCCCGTTTCCCATCCTGGTGTTTTGGGGTCGGTCCCCTCCTTTCCCATCCCGGTGTTTGGGGCGATCCCCCTGCCCCGATTCCCGTTTTCCAGCTCGGTTCCCCCTCTCTCCCTCTGGTGTTTGGGGCGATCCCCCTGCCCCGATTCCCGTTTCCCATCCTGGTGTTTTGGGGTCGGTCCCCTCCTTTCCCATCCCGGTGTTTGGGGCGATCCCCCTGCCCCGATTCCCGTTTTCCAGCTCGGTTCCCCCTCTCTCCCTCTGGTGTTTGGGGCGATCCCCCTGCCCCGATTCCCGTTTCCCATCCTGGTGTTTTGGGGTCGGTCCCCTCCTTTCCCATCCCGGTGTTTGGGGCGATCCCCCTGCCCCGATTCCCGTTTTCCAGCTCGGTTCCCCCTCTCTCCCTCTGGTGTTTGGGGCGATCCCCCTGCCCCGATTCCCGTTTCCCATCCTGGTGTTTTGGGGTCGGTCCCCTCCTTTCCCATCCCGGTGTTTGGGGCGATCCCCCTGCCCCGATTCCCGTTTTCCAGCTCGGTTCCCCCTCTCTCCCTCTGGTGTTTGGGGCGATCCCCCTGCCCCGATTCCCGTTTCCCATCCTGGTGTTTTGGGGTCGGTCCCCTCCTTTCCCATCCCGGTGTTTGGGGCGATCCCCCTGCCCCGATTCCCGTTTTCCAGCTCGGTTCCCCCTCTCTCCCTCTGGTGTTTGGGGCGATCCCCCTGCCCCGATTCCCGTTTCCCATCCTGGTGTTTTGGGGTCGGTCCCCTCCTTTCCCATCCCGGTGTTTGGGGCGATCCCCCTGCCCCGATTCCCGTTTTCCAGCTCGGTTCCCCCTCTCTCCCTCTGGTGTTTGGGGCGATCCCCCTGCCCCGATTCCCGTTTCCCATCCTGGTGTTTTGGGGTCGGTCCCCTCCTTTCCCATCCCGGTGTTTGGGGCGATCCCCCTGCCCCGATTCCCGTTTTCCAGCTCGGTTCCCCCTCTCTCCCTCTGGTGTTTGGGGCGATCCCCCTGCCCCGATTCCCGTTTCCCATCCTGGTGTTTTGGGGTCGGTCCCCTCCTTTCCCATCCCGGTGTTTGGGGCGATCCCCCTGCCCCGATTCCCGTTTTCCAGCTCGGTTCCCCCTCTCTCCCTCTGGTGTTTGGGGCGATCCCCCTGCCCCGATTCCCGTTTCCCATCCTGGTGTTTTGGGGTCGGTCCCCTCCTTTCCCATCCCGGTGTTTGGGGCGATCCCCCTGCCCCGATTCCCGTTTTCCAGCTCGGTTCCCCCTCTCTCCCTCTGGTGTTTGGGGCGATCCCCCTGCCCCGATTCCCGTTTCCCATCCTGGTGTTTTGGGGTCGGTCCCCTCCTTTCCCATCCCGGTGTTTGGGGCGATCCCCCTGCCCCGATTCCCGTTTTCCAGCTCGGTTCCCCCTCTCTCCCTCTGGTGTTTGGGGCGATCCCCCTGCCCCGATTCCCGTTTCCCATCCTGGTGTTTTGGGGTCGGTCCCCTCCTTTCCCATCCCGGTGTTTGGGGCGATCCCCCTGCCCCGATTCCCGTTTTCCAGCTCGGTTCCCCCTCTCTCCCTCTGGTGTTTGGGGCGATCCCCCTGCCCCGATTCCCGTTTCCCATCCTGGTGTTTTGGGGTCGGTCCCCTCCTTTCCCATCCCGGTGTTTGGGGCGATCCCCCTGCCCCGATTCCCGTTTTCCAGCTCGGTTCCCCCTCTCTCCCTCTGGTGTTTGGGGCGATCCCCCTGCCCCGATTCCCGTTTCCCATCCTGGTGTTTTGGGGTCGGTCCCCTCCTTTCCCATCCCGGTGTTTGGGGCGA
>NW_024519731.1:0-253 GCF_017590135.1 Pyrgilauda ruficollis
CTGCTTGGCAACATAAATCACCTCTTCCAACTCCTCTATCTTCAGGGAGTTGTAACTGAAATTCTCCTAAATATTCCAGGGAATGGTCACAGCCTCCAGGCTGCCAGAGCTCCAGGAGAGTTTGGACAAAGCTTTCAGGGATGCAGAGGGTAGGATTTTTGGGGTGTCTGTGCCGGGACAGGAGCTGGACCCTATGATCCTGGTGGGCTCTTCCAACTCAGGATAATCTGTGATTCAATGAGATACGAAAAGA
>NW_024519732.1:0-253 GCF_017590135.1 Pyrgilauda ruficollis
GAGAGGCTGACTGGCTCAAAACAATCAGTCTGGAGGTGATGGGGAACAGGGCAAGCTCAGCCATACGTGGGACAGCTCTCTGCTCCCCCCGGCGCCCCTGAGCCTTCTCAGGCTGCACTGAGGTGTGTGAGCATTGGAAAAGTCAGCGCTGATCACCGCTGTAATGGGGGTGGTCAGCTGCAAGAGGCAGCTGGGAACATTCTGGCTCTGTGTGAAATGCAGGCACGAGACTTTGGTGCTGAAATCAGCATAA
>NW_024519733.1:0-253 GCF_017590135.1 Pyrgilauda ruficollis
TTCCCCATTTTCACCCCAAAATTCCCCCAAAATTCCCAACTTTTTTCCCAATTTTCTCCCCATTTTCACCTCATTTTTCTGCCAATTTTTCCCCAATTTTCTCCCCATTTTTCACCCCAAAATTCCCATTTTTCCCCCAATTTCTTCCCCATTTTCTCCCCTTTTTCACCCCAAAAATCCCATTTTTTTCCCAATTTTTTCCAATTTTTCCCTAATTTTTACCACTCAATTTTCCCCCAAAATTCCCAATTTC
>NW_024519734.1:0-253 GCF_017590135.1 Pyrgilauda ruficollis
AAATGGGGAAAAACGGGAAAAACGGGAGGAAGAATGGGATAAAACAAAATAAAACCCAGGAGAAATAGGGAAAAAACCCAGGAAAAAATAGGGAAAAAACTGAAAAAAGCAGGAAAAACTGGGAAAAATGGGAATGGGAGGGGCGGGAGGAACACCTCGGAATGGGTGGGAAATGGGAAAAATGGGGAAAAAGCAAAAAAAACAGGAAAAAATGGGAAAATGGTGTAAAAATCAGGAAAAAATGGGGAAAAAA
>NW_024519735.1:0-253 GCF_017590135.1 Pyrgilauda ruficollis
CCCAGGGTCCCCTTTGTCCCCTCCCTGCAGTGCTCTGCTGTGCCCTCTGTCCCTTTGTCACTCCCTTGTCCCTTCTGCCACCTCCTGCTACCCCCCACTGTTCACCCTTGGTCCCCTCCAGCCCTCTGTCACCTCCCCCTTCCTACCATGTCTCTGTCCCCTTTGCCATGTCCCTGTCCCCTCCTGCAACACCCCCATGCCCCCTCCACCACCTCGGTCCCCTCTGTCCCCCCTGTCCCCACCTGCCACCTCC
>NW_024519736.1:0-253 GCF_017590135.1 Pyrgilauda ruficollis
CCAGGGCCCCCTGATTGGGTGGGAGCTGGTTTTTAATTTGGGGGCAGAATTGAGGCCTGTAGGATTTGAAAAGCTACAAATATTGTGGGAAAAGGGATAGAATATTCAAACAAGTGTCCTGCTGAAGGAATCCAGCAGCTCAGTGATATCAACTGGCACCTGAGAGTCCAGGTCAGATCCATCCCAAAGCCATTTGCTCTCTGGTGCCTCCATGGGCAATCGTCTCCTCCAATTGTTTTCCTCCTCCAGCTCT
>NW_024519737.1:0-253 GCF_017590135.1 Pyrgilauda ruficollis
CAGCTGAACCCGGACGGGCGGATCCCGGTTAAAAAGTGAGAGAACCCCAAAAATTTTGGGGATTTTCCCCCCCCCCCAATCTTGGGGACCCCTCCCCGAATTTGGGGGTCCCCATCCCGAAATTTTGGGGTTTTTTTGGCAGCATCCTGAAAATGTTCTCGGCCGACAAGAAAAGGGCGGAGGCGGCGCTGGAGTCGTGCGGGCTGGGCTGCGGCCGGGTGGGCCCAAACCCCAAAATCACCCAAAATCACCC
>NW_024519738.1:0-253 GCF_017590135.1 Pyrgilauda ruficollis
TTGGTGGTGAGGGTCCCCCAAAACACAGAGAATCTAATGGATCAATATATGCTCAGGCCAGATGGGAATGCGCAGGTACCTGCCCTGGAGGGGGCGGGTGGGGGCAGTGGTGCAGCTTGACACTGTCCTGCAGCAGACTCTGTGGGTTACATCACTTTGCCTCATGAGCAGTGCTGTGGTGCAAGGCCTCAGGAATCTGTCTGAGGAGTACTTGGGGGGATCTTTGATGTATCAACACACCCCATCAGCTGCC
>NW_024519739.1:0-253 GCF_017590135.1 Pyrgilauda ruficollis
GGGGGTCACTGCTGTGCTGGGGGGGTCACGGCCATACTGTGGGGGTGACAGCCGCCCCGGTGGGGTCACGGCCGCCCCGGAGGGGTCACGGCCGTACTGGGGGGGTCACAGCTGCCCTGAGGGGGTGACAACCGCCCCGGGGGGGTCACGGCCGCCCCGGGGGTGTCACGGCGTTTCTCCTTTCGCTTTTGGCCGCGCTTTTCCTTTCCCTTCTGGAGGTGACACCGGGGCCGGGCATCGACACCGAGCTCAC
>NW_024519740.1:0-253 GCF_017590135.1 Pyrgilauda ruficollis
TCTGTGAACATCTGACTCCCACAGCCCCAGTGCTCACATTTGCTTCTGCAGATGACAGTGACAACCAGGAGGAACAACTTCTGTCCACTTGCAGTACAAAACCAGAGAAATATGCCTTGAAGTACACCTCATTCTCTGTGCAGTAAGTCATCCTCTGTCTTGCCTTTTAATTTGCCAAGGAATACAACTAAGATAAATGCTACCCGGGCAGAAGGGGGAAAAAAAACCCAAACAGATGAGGGGAAAAAAAAAA
>NW_024519741.1:0-3290 GCF_017590135.1 Pyrgilauda ruficollis
TTTAGGATTTTTAGACTTCGTGCTTTCCAGTGTTTCTCTGTGGAGAGCAGCGTGGGCACCTTGAATTTTTCCACCGGGATCTGGGATCCACATCTTAGTGGGATTTCAAGAATTCCATCCCTGCAGCACTGAGACCCTCCAATTCCTTCAGGCTCGTCCCATCTTGGAATCAGCCAGAGCAAGTTTTATCCTGGTCGCTCCTTGAGCGCAGGGACCACGTTCCAGGTGCTGCCTGAACTCCCCCTCCTTTCGGGCTCCCAGGAAAGTGCAGATTCCAGCAGAAAACAGGAGGAAAACTCCGCCAATTCCCAGCTTCTCCAGTGCCAAGGAGTTTGGCACTAAGCAGCTTTTTGCTGCCTGGTGTCTGGCAGTGCTGGGTCTTATTTTCAACAAACCCCGTTAAAGGATTACGAGGGCCTTGTTAAAATAATGCCCTTGGAGCTTATTCCTTATTGGAAGGAAAACAAGGATAAACAGAAAGGGTTCTCTCATCCCCAGGGTTATTGCTTGGAGTGCTTTGAAAGGAGAAAAAAGGAGGAAAACTGGCAGGAATTAGGGAATATATAAACACACACACACTTGTCTGGGAATATAAAGTGAGTTTTGTTTCATTTCTGCTTTACAGCCCTTGAAAAAAAAAAATAATTAACACCTCCTCCCGCTAATTAATCTAATTAATACTGATGTTTGGCCGTTGCATGAAAAGTTTTACCTTGGAGAAATAATCAATTAAAAGGGAAAAGGGAAAGGAAGCCATTCCGAAGGGGAGTTGCTATATTTACCTTTTTAATGGAGTTTAATAAATGGGAATTAGAAATCCAGGGATTTTTTGCGTCGGCCGGAACGACAACAACAAAATGGGAAATTTTAGATGGTGCTTGCCACAAAGTGCTCACGTTTTCCAAATAAAATGTGGGAAGGCTGGATGGCTCCATGGAGAGCTCTGGAGCAGGGGGCCTTTCCCTCCAGGCTTCAGCTTCATCCAGAGGGGGAAAACAGCAAAGAGGGAAGATCCCAACTCTGCCGATCCCTGACGTCTCCTGTGCTTCCAGGAGATCAGATCCACCCTGTCCTTCTGCAGGTGGAGGAATGGAGGGTCTGGAGCCAGTGGGAGCTGAGCAGGAATCTCTGGGATGTCGCCCCAAGACAGCAGCTCAGAAGATTGGATGATGAGGGGGAAACGGCATTCCTGGTGGGACGGGGAATATCACAGAATCCCAGAATTCCAGGTTGGTGTTGGAAGGGCCCTTAGGGATCATCCTGCTCCAACCAGGGACACCTTCCCCTGTCCCAGGAGGCTCCAAGCCCTGTCCAGCCTGGCCTTGGGCTGGTGACAGCTGCTTAAAACTCATCCATTTGGAAAAAATTCCTGCTGTCAGAGGAATAAAACCAAGCTGATCTCTGTTTCTTGTAATGTTCAGGATGACAGGGACTCATGAGCTTCAAACGTTTTTGTTCTGATTCTGGCCCAACTTTTGGGTCATTTTTCTTGGGTTTCATTGGTGGACGCTCAGCTGCAGGAAATCCAAGGTCTTGAGTGGGATGGGTGCATTTACAGAACCCTGGAATGGTTTGGGTTGGAAGGGAATTTAAGGATCATCCCAGCTCCACCCTGCCGTGGTCAGGGACACCTTCCACTGTGTTCCAAGCCCTGTCCAGCCTGGCCTTGGACACTTCCAGGGATCCAGGGGCAGCCACAGCTGCTCTGGGAATTCCATCCCAGCCCGTCCCCACCCTCCCAGCCAGGAATTCCCAATTCCCAATCTCCCATCCATCCCTGCCCTCTGGCAGTGGGAGCCATTCCCTGTGTCCTGTCCCTCCATCCCTTGTCCCCAGTCCCTCTCCAGCCTTGGAGAAGGAGGGGGGGAACCCAGGATGAGTGACTGGAATTTCATGTCCCAGGTCAGTCCCTAGCATGGATTTCTCTCCCTAAATCCGTGTCTGACCATGGAATGGCCACTCTGGGCCAGCCCAAAGTCCCTCCTTGCCTCCCTGCTGGTTCCCGGAAGCGGGAATGGAAGAGGGCAGGTGTCCCTTGCCCTTCTCCCAGTTAACCATGTCCAGAGGTGGGAGAGCTGGAGATTGATCTGCCTTTGGAATCCTGCTGGTTTCAGGCATCCATGGATTCTCTGACAAGGAATTTGTGCTGGATACTCCAGTTGTTGATTTAATTTGAGCCTCTCTGGTTCTTCCACTGAAACCAGGAATGGCCAATCCCTTTTCCCTTTGTCTTTTCCCATGGATTTGATAGCCCTCCATCATGTCCCATCAATCCATCCTCAATACTTCCATTGTTAATCATTCCTCATATCCCTTTTTTTTTTTTTTTTTTTAATCTTTGCCTTTATCCCAAAGGATTTTTCCATCTTTATTGTACTTTTCAGGCCTTGTTTGGCTCTTGGAGCTGCCGTGACCAGAAATGTTTGGCAGCAATATCCTGACAGGAAAGGGGATGTTTTCCTCATCCCATTCCAATGTCGGCATCACACACTCACACCTGCACTGGCCCCTATTCCCAAAATTCCAGCCTGCTTTAATCAGATTAATGGAGCAGGCAGAAAGCCCCACCCTTTAATTAAATTCAATTAAATGAAAATGTTACATCCCAATCAAGTCCATTGTTTCCTTCGCTTGTACACAAGCCTGAATCCCCTGGAGGCAGGAGCAACAAATTCCCAAAGATTTCCCAGGAATGCTTTGTGGAGGTGATTGTTGACCAAGGGGAAAGCGGTGCCATGGATTGTTCTCACAGTTTACTGGGACTGAGTTGGAGCTGAGTGTCCGGGAACATTCCTTGGCACAAACAAATTGCTAAAATTCGTGCAGCCATCCAGACTTTTGGCTGAGGGTGGAAAAGATCCGGCGTCTCCTCGGATCCATCCCTTGGTGAGTGTGAGCAGCACAACTGTTCTTTCCTTAGAATTCCTTGTGGATACCTCATGGAGCCTTTGATGAGGGGGAAAAAAGGCTGGTGATGTCCCAGATCACCAATATTTGAGATTTCAGCTGATTATAAAGCCAGAGGAGACTTTAGTCTGCTCAGGGAATCCTGGAATGGTTTGGGTTGGAAGAGACCTTAAATCCCATCCATTCCCACCTCCTGCCTTGGGCTGAGACACCTTCCACTATCCCTGGGGGATCCAACCTGGCCTTGGACAATTTCAGGGATCCAGGGGCAGCCACAGCTTCTCTGGGCACCTCTGCCAGGACCTCACCTTCCTCAGAGCCAGGAATTCCTTCCCAAAATCCCATCTAAATCTATTTCTTTCAGCTCAAAGCCATTCCCTGTG
>NW_024519742.1:0-253 GCF_017590135.1 Pyrgilauda ruficollis
GACAGTGTCAAAGGCTTTGCTGAAGTCACTGAGTTTGAACAAATGTAGCAATCTGCTTTAGGTGGTGACTTGCACTGTGAACTGAACTTTTCAAATAATATTATTAGACTCTGCTCACTACAGATCAATTGTAGAGACTATTGAGAGATACTTCCCCATACCATAATTACTGTAGGTCTTATTCAGGTAAAATTTAATACATTTTTCTTAACTATTAGTTTCAACATCTTGATTCTGTATAGCTTTTAAAAAA
>NW_024519743.1:0-253 GCF_017590135.1 Pyrgilauda ruficollis
CCTGAGCCAGGAGGGCTCTGCCCATGCAGGGTACCCGGGGAGGGCATCAGCACTCCGAGCTCCCTGCAACCAGAGACATCTCTGACCTGATGCTCCTTATCTCTCCAAACACCAGCATCCCTCCAGGTCTTGGAAGAACCTCCCTATCACCTATCTGCAGTGTCAGACACTTCTGCACCTGGGAAAAATATCTGTTTCTGGGAGTCGGGGGGGCCAGAAGGCTGCAGGGAGCCGGGACCATGCCCATCCAGCC
>NW_024519744.1:0-253 GCF_017590135.1 Pyrgilauda ruficollis
ATATTTATAGTATATATATTATTATATATTTGTATAATATATATCATATTTTTCTATAAAATATACTATTATATATTTATTATAATAGCATATATTACAATATATTATGATATTATTATATTAATGTATCATATTATATATTATACAAATATATAATGTATTACACATTATATTAGATATTATATAATATAGAACAGTATATATTATAATAGATTTCTGTTATTATATATTTATATGTAATGTATATAATTTT
>NW_024519745.1:0-253 GCF_017590135.1 Pyrgilauda ruficollis
CTCCGTTCCCTGCCCTGGCCACGCTCCCGCCCCTCGGTGCCCTTTTTCCCATAGATGCCATTCAGTAAATAACATTCGGGGTGGGTTTTGGGCGTTTTTGTGCTTTCGCCTCTCTGTGTTTCGTTATTAGCTCAGTCTATCTCACAGTTAAGGTCAAACTCTTGTCTCCCGTCCCGCTCACCAGCCCCGCCCCCCCACTCCGGATCCCCCCTTTCCCCGCTCTCTCCCGCGGGACTACATTTCCCATGGTGCC
>NW_024519746.1:0-253 GCF_017590135.1 Pyrgilauda ruficollis
AGACCCCCCAGCCCCCCCAGCCCACCCTGGCCGGCCTCGGCGCAGTCCACGGTGAAGTAGGTCGGCTCCAGGGCCTTGAGCCCCGTCTTGGCCACGCCCGGCCCGAAAACCTTCACCTTGTGGGGGTGGCTGCCGGCCCCCACCCCCACCTGCGGGGGGACAGGGGGTCAGGGGCACCCCAAAACCCCCCGCACGCCGGGACACCCCCAGACCCAAATACAGGACCCCCAGGAACTCAGGGCTCCTAAAAAAA
>NW_024519747.1:0-253 GCF_017590135.1 Pyrgilauda ruficollis
TTTCCCCCCCATTTTCCCCCCCTTTTTTCCCGTTTTCCCCGTGTTTGGCCCCGTTTTGGCCGCAGCTGGAGAAGTTCAGCATCTCGGCGCACGGCAAGGATCTCTTCGTCAACGCCGACCTGTTCATCGTGGCCGGGCGCCGCTACGGCCTCGTGGGGCCCAACGGGTCAGCCTCGGCCACTTCGGGGTTAATTCGGGGAAACCCGGCCTTCTAGGGGTTAATTCCGGGGGTTTGGGGTTAATTCTGGGGAAA
>NW_024519748.1:0-253 GCF_017590135.1 Pyrgilauda ruficollis
CGGTGTCGCTGTCCCCAGGAGCGGGACGCGGCGCTGGCGGCGGAGCGGGCGCGGCTGCGGCAGGAGCGGCAGCGGGAGCTGGAGCGGCTCAAGGCCACGCAGGAGCACGAGCGGGGCTGGCAGGAGGCGCAGGTGGGTGGCACTGCCACCTCTGTCCCCTCCCCGGGGCTCTGTCACCTCCCCAGGGTGCTGTCACCTCCCCGGGGCTCTGCGGACCAAGCGCAGCCAGGTGGCGGCAGAACGGCAGTGGCGC
>NW_024519749.1:0-253 GCF_017590135.1 Pyrgilauda ruficollis
TTTTTTTGTTGGTGGTGCTCCAAGATTATCAGCTCCCAGGTGTCAGCCAGGCTGTGCTCACTCCATGCATCCTGTTCCTGCATAACTGACACAAAGTCAACAGGGGAGAAAAGGTCCTGTTACAGACTGATCTGGGAAGGAACTGCACCTTTAATTCACCCACAAATGGTTACTGCTTGGAGAAGAGGGAACAGAGGGTCCTGTCCCTTTGGAGGTAAGAGGACAGCTTGTGATGTTACCAGTGCTTCCCCAG
>NW_024519750.1:0-253 GCF_017590135.1 Pyrgilauda ruficollis
CGGATTTACAGGAGAAATTCCAATTTTTGGATGATTTGAGTTCATTTCGCGAACCCTGCATGATTTTATTGGAATTCCTTTGGAATTTTGGCCGTTTTCCTGAACGGAGAGGCCCAAAACACGCGGAATTAAGGAGCAGAAACCACAGCAGGGTTTCTGCAAATATCGGATCGAACCCCCCTGAGGTGCCCAAAATTTCCTTTTTTATGTAGCTCGATAAAAACACAATAATTCAGGATATTTCGGCTGAGTT
>NW_024519751.1:0-253 GCF_017590135.1 Pyrgilauda ruficollis
GATTCGCGGGCCCCTCCCCCACCCTGCTGCTGTCGCGATAGCGGGGGAGGGGCTGGGGAGGGGGGTGATCCCACCCCTCCCCCACCTTATCTGGCAAAGTGGGCGTGGCCTCTCTCGCTGGGGGGCGGGGTTTCCCCATTCCCACGCTCTCAGGAGGGGGAGGGGCCTGTGCGGGTTTTGGGGGAGGGGCCAGGCTTAACCCCACCCCCCTCTGGGATTTCCCCCTCAGCCCCTCCCCCGCCTTATTTGGCGA